>NW_024756343.1:0-5677 GCF_018991925.1 Homarus americanus
GTCCGGATACGCCGACCTGCCCCAAATTTAAACCCAGTTCTCAGCAAGCCCGCAAACCACGAGACGTGGGTCACCAAGGTGGAACGACTGTCGCAGGACATCAAGATCACCTTTCAACAGGCAGTATGCCCACAGTCTGCCGAAGTGAGATCCTGTAGACATCAACGCATTCCATTTAAAATGATTGGTCATAACCTGAAGCTGGGAGTAATCTCCTGCCAACTGAAATTGCCCACGCCGACAGTTGGAGATGAGCGTATTCTGGGAGGTAAACCCTGCCGTGAAGAAGTTGTCCTCGACACCACTGCCCCCACGGACAATTCATACAACCTACCCAACGGCCTAACTGGCGGGTATTGTGCTAGCTGTTTTACTGCAGACCGGGAAATGCTGTTACAGTAAAACATGCAGACACACTGTCAATAAGTGTGTGAGGCGAGGAGGTGACTGCTCCCCAGGCAGTAGCCCCTGACACACTGCTACACGGTCTGTCTCCTCACACAGTAAACCACTGTTTAGGGAGGCTCATGCTGACTGTGGACCCAATTAAATGGAAGGCTGGAGAATGCAGTGACAGCCAAGGCTCGACTCACAAGAAAACTGAGCTACAAAGAGGCCTCCCAAGGTACGCCCAAGACAAGAAAACCAGTAGAAAAAGAAAAAACCAAGAAAAGAAAAACCAAGAAAAAGAAAACCAAGAAAAGATAATTGGCCAGAATCAAGAATACCACGAGGCCTGGGGAGTTTAAGCCCATGCATGGTCCCTCACTGTCTCCTGACTTTTCCCAAGAGATAAGACATGAGGTGACGAACAACAAGACGCAAACACGAATGAATAGGCATGAGGAGAGAGTTAGAAAAAATTAAGATCAAATAATGTCAAGACAGAAGACCAAGACATCCTCCTTCCCCCCTGTCACTAGCATTTTGGCTGATTGGCTGGTAGGCGCGCGGCCGGAACTCAGTTGGGAGTTGTAGGGGAAAGGATCCACTACAGGACAACCTCCTTGTCAACAAAAGTAGCAAGTTGGATCCTACACCTCTTCTTAGAAATTAAACTTCCCTACTATAAACAAAACGCTTCAATTCTCTAAAACAGTAAAATGTTTCATTAAAAAGATGAGAGTGACCATAAGGACACTACCCTTGGCCTCTCCAACCCTTGCACCACCGATGCGAGCGTAGTATCAACAAAGGCTGTAAGAGACTGCTCCTTAAAAGTCGTATTTCTGACAAATTCAGCGAGTCTACTAATCCCAGCCAGTGTAGACAACTATAGTAAGACCCAGTTATCAGCTCAGTTGCTACCTGACCCAGCTTGGAGAAGGTCGTGCCCGCAAGTGCTCCGGTTAGAGACCAAGGAAAATGGCCGCCTTGGATCATTGTGTCTTGGGGGAAGACCTCCTTGCCACTCTGTTAAGGCAGCTGGGGCAGTTGAGGAGTGAGGTTGACACTTTAAAGGGGGAAAATGAAGCCCTCAGGACACCTGCAAAGGAGGAGCAGGCGTGGAGTGGTTGTCTCCAAGGGGACTAGGGTCAGGCTCAGGAAAGCTGACCAGGGTGTGGAGTGTCGTAACCCTTACCAGGTGCTGCAGGAAGCTGGCGAGGAAGAGAAGAGGCAGGACGGTATGGATCAAGGAGAGGAAAGGGCAGTTGTACAAACCCTGCCCACAGGTAAGGTCGTGGTAGTTGGGGACAGCCAAGTGAGGTTTGTAGATAGGGCTTTTTGTGCGAGAGATAGGAAACGTAGGACTAGGGTGTGTTTTCCTGGGGCTGGGATAGGGCATGTAGCTCAGAGGATAGATAGGGTTTTGTCAGGGGAGGGTACCAATCCAGTAGTGTGTCTTAGTGTGGGAGGAAACGACATAGGTAAGGTTAGGAGTGAGGAACTTTTCAAGAGGTATAGGGAGGCGCTGGGGAAGATTAGAGATAGGGGAGGGATCCCGATAGTATGTGGTGTCTTGCCTGGAAGAGGGGTTGGTCGTGAATGGCTGTCCAGGGCAATTGCTATAAATTGCCGACTGGAAAAACATTGTGCAAACAATGGTTGGGCATTCATTGATAACTGGCAACGATTCTATGGCAACGACTACCTGACCAGTCGCGACGGAGTACACTTGTCTCGTGAGTGGGTAAAGACGTTGTCTGCATCCCTGGAGCGTGAAATTGTCACTCCGAAGGCGGGGTTTCGCCAGTAGAGAGAGGTCGGGGAAAGTGGGAGTCAAAAAACAAGCAGGTCCTGGGAAGTAAAATTAGTTGCTCAAGACAAGGGGTAAAACAGGACCAGGGAAGGGTAGGTTTAAATGTATACTATACAAACAGTAGGAGCGTTAGAAATAAAATAGACTTGCTGAGAACGGTTGTATGTACCGAGAATGTAGACGTCATAGCAATCACCGAAACTTGGATGAATCTGGCGAGCAAAATTTTTTTATCAGAGAACCACATAGAAGGGTACAACCTTTTTCACAAAGACAGGGAAGGTACGAAGGGGGGGGAGGGGTCGCACTCTTCGTCAAGTATACATTAAAATGTTGTATTAATAATTCAATAAAGGATGAAATAGGAACCGAGTCTGTGTGGGTAGAAATCACGGAAGGAAGAGAAAAACTAATTATGGGAGTGATTTACAGGCCCCCAAGTCTTGGCAAAGAAGCAGCTCAGCCCATATGGCAGAAAATGAGTAGGGCAGCAAAATATAACAACCTATGCATTATGGGGGATTTCAACTTCAGAAATATTGACTGGGACAACATTGTAGGCGACTATGAATCTGAAGACTTCCTAGATGCAGTACAGGACAATTTTTTAAACAACTACTTACAGAACCTACTAGAGGTGACAATATATTAGACCTAGTATTAACAAATAAAGAAAATATTATCAGAGATATCACAGTAGGGGAAGAACTAGGTAACAGTGATCATAGAGAAATCAGGTTCACCCTAAATTGGGAAACGAAAAACAATGACAATATGGTCAGAGTCCCAAACTTTCGGTTGGCGGATTATCAGGGGTTAATAAGGTACCTAGGTGAGGTCACCTGGGAACAGTCACGTCAGTCCCCAGTAGGAAGGGGTGAGGTCATAGATGACACAACAATTGATCATGACTATAATATATTCACTAGTATACTACATAAAGCACAAGAACAAAAGATACCATACAGAAAAATTAGGTCAAATAAGAATGAGCCAAGGTGGATGACCAGAAAACTTAAACATGACATAGGAATAAAGAAAGGAATATATAAGAAATTAAAGGGAGGGGAGGAGCAGCTCAGAAATAGGTAAAATGAACTATCTAGGAATGTTAAGAAAAATGTAAGGAAAGCAAAGAGAGACTATGAAATCAAAATAGCAAGAGAATCCAAGGCGAATCCCAAGGGATTTTTCCAGGTATAAAGGACAAAGGTCAAGGACAAAGTTGGGCCTTTAAAGTCAGGGAGGGGAGAAGTGATAAATGGCAGTGGAGAAATAAGCAAAGCATTGAACAGCTACTTCTTATCAGTTTTCACATAAGAAATTTGAGATGAAATTCCAGAGGTGGAACTGATATTTAAGGGAAAGGAAGAAGAGAAATTAAAGAATATCACTATCAGAAAAGAGGATGTTCTTAAGATAAATAAACTAAAGAAAACAAAATCCCCAGGGCCGGATGAAATTTTCCCTCGAGTCTTGAAAGAGTGTAGGGAACAGATTAGTGGACCCCTCGTAAACTTATTTACAAAATCATTAGACACTGGAGTTGTGCCAGACTTGTGGAAACAGGCAAATGTAGTACCCATATTCAAAAAGGGAGACAGAGCATCAGCGTCAAATTACCGCCGATCAGTTTGACGTCAGTAGTGGGGAAATTTCTTGAATCAATTATAGCAAATAGCATCGGTCGCATCTAGAGAAAAGCAAATTAATCTACGACACTCAACATGGGTTTACAAAGGGAAAATCTTGTCTAACAAATCTGCTGACGTTTTTTAGGAAAGTCTTCGAGGTAGTAGATAATGACGAAAATTACGATGTTATTTACTTAGACTTTAGCAAAGCATTTGACAGAGTACCGCATCAGAGGCTTCTGAGAAAAATTAAGGCTCATGGTATCGAGGGGAAAGTTTTAAATTGGATAAAATCATGGCTCACCGATAGAACGCAGAGGGTCAGCATAGATGGTGTTAAATCTGAGTGGGGCCGTGTAACCAGTGGGGTTCCCCAGGGGTCAGTACTAGGCCCACGCTTGTTCATAATCTACATAAACGATCTAGATACTGGGATCAGCAGTGACATAAGCAAGTTTGCGGATGACACCAAAATAGGGCGGCAAATTAATTCAGGGCAGGATGCAAATGCATTACAGGAGGATCTAAATAAACTGCAGGGGTGGACTGAAAAATGGCAAATGAAATTCAACACCAGCAAATGCAGCGTACTTAATATTGGAAGAACAAATACTTCTAATGTATACAGCCTTAACAACATCAACCTAGAGAACTCGACTTGTGAAAGAGACCTAGGGGTACTTGTAAGCCCGGACCTACGGCCTAGAAGACAGTGCGTTAATGTTCGAAATAAGGCAAACAGAGTATTGGGTTTTATATCTAGAAGTGTAAGTAACAAGAGTGCAGAGGTCTTATTGCAACTATATCTTGCGCTAGTCAGGCCGCACTTCGATTATGCGGTTCAGTTCTGGTGCCCCTATTATAGAATGTATATAAATTCACTAGAGTCGGTGCAGCGAAGAATGACAAAAATGATTCCGGGACTTAGAAACCTTCCATATCAGGATAGGTTAAAGAAACTTAACTTGCATTCCCTAGAAAGACGAAGAGTGCGGGAAGATATGATAGAAGTATTTAAGTGGGTGAAAGGAATCAATAAAGGGGATATAGATAAAGTTTTTATAATATCCGAGCAGGATAGGACTCGGAGCAACGGATTCAAGTTGGATAAGTTTAGGTTTAGGAAGGAGATAGGAAGAAACTGGTTCACAAATAGGGTGGTGGATGAGTGGAACAAGCTTAGCAACTTTGTAGTAAGTGCGGGAACTCTGGAAAGTTTCAAAAGGAGGCTAGATAGATTCATGGATGATAGAGAGTGGTAGTAACTCTCGACAGGAGCTGCCATGCAATTGCACAGGCCAACCGGCCTATTGGAGACTCCTTATTTTCTTATGTTCTTATGTTATCTTTTTTTTTTTTACTTTTGGACTTTGTCTGTTTTGGGGGATAAAAACATCTGGTCCTACCACGCGATCCCTCTTGGCAAAGTTTTTCAAGTTTGCGCATGCGCAATGTGATAGTGTGACGTAGCAGTGACATCATTACCACTCCACCTGACTGCAGTGTTGCCAACACCCCCCAGGGCTCCTACCGTGGTCGTTGGTTGATCTACTGTACACAGCTGTGGACGCGCCTGTGTGTTTACTCAGGTGTTAATAATAGTCAGGTGGCAGCCTCACCACACCACCACTGGATCTACCATGAGACAACACGGCGGTAGTACCTCCCTGTTTGACCTCCCCTTTGTCCTCTAAGAGGGTTACGCCTTCCAACCACCGCTGACTTCCTAGGAGTGCCAAGCAGTCCTCGGCCCTTTGACGTAGGCATACAGGTCTAGTCCTGTAACTCCACCATGTCTGAGTTGACTGGAGACCCAGCTACTCGCTTCCTCCTGATCGCACCA
>NW_024756344.1:5000-47459 GCF_018991925.1 Homarus americanus
ACAACAGGCCATCCTGAGAGCCGGTCGACGATGACGAGAAAGGACTTTCCCGCAACAACGAAGAAATCCGCAGAGACGGACTCAAAGGGCCTCGTAGGGTTGTCGTTGTTCATGTGGGGTTCCTGCTGCTGACTAGGCTGCAGCACCTGGCATGGCTCGCAGACTTGAACGGAACTAGCGATGTCGGAGTCGATGCCTGGCCAAAAAACAGATTGTCTCGCCCGGCACTTCGTAGCTTTCACACCCGTGGCTGTCGTGCAGGTGGGCTAGGGTGCGGCGGCGGAGGGCGGCAGGAACCACAACTCTTGCTCCATACAAGACGAGGTCGCCATCAGCATAGAGGTCGTCCCGCATCTTCCAGTATGGGAGTAAAGAGCTGTGTAAGTCGTACTGGTTGGAGGGAAATCCCGAGGTCACGCAGTTCAGTAGGCGGATGTACGAAGGGTCCGCTCTTGCCGCGGCTCGGAGTTCCTGAAGAGTCCTGTCGGCGTCCTGCGGTTTTGACTCTTCTGAGATGACGGCGTTCACGGTCACTACAGTCCTGAGGTGTGCAGTAGCATCAGCACATGCGATCTCGTCCTCTGGTGTGGGGTGGCTGACTGGGGCTCGTGACAAAGCATCAGGGATGCAGAGCAGCTTGCCAGCACGCCACACAGCTGTGAAGAGGTAGGGCGAGATCTTCTCCTTAAGGCGTTGGAGGCGGGGATTCTCGACCGCATCCAAGGAGTAGTGGTTCAGGATCGGGATGAGTGGCCGATGATCCGTCATGAGGTTGAAGTGTTGTAGGCCGATCAGATACAACCTACATTTGGACATGGCCCAGACGGCAGCTAACAGCTCCAGTTCGATGGTGGCGTAGCGAGTCTCGGCGTCAGTGAGAAACCGAGAGCCACACTGAACCAGACGAAGGCGTCCATTGCCGTGGTCCTGTAGCAGAGCGTATCCAATCCCGTAGAGGCGAGAGGCATCAGTCTGGAGGACAACTGGCAGGGCCGGGTCGAAGGAAGTGAGAACAGGTGGGCTAAGGAGAGCTGTCTTGACGCGACGGAATGCCTCATCATGGTCAGCTGTCCAGGTGAATGTTCTCTTGGGGCTCATCAGGGGGCGTAGGGGCTGTGCTGCAGCGGCGATGTCGGGGGTGAACTCAGCCAACTGGTTTACCAGGCCCATGAACGAGCGGAGGTCGGTCAGGTTGGCAGGAGTTGGGAAGTCCCGGATCGCGCTGACCTTTCCAGGATCAGCCGAGATGCCCTTGCCTGAGAGGGTGTACCCACAGAAGTTCACACTAGGTGCGGCGACCACAAACTTATCCTTGTTGAGGGTGATCCCGTACTTGCGGCACCTGGTGAGCATCTGGTGAATACGCTCAAGATGCGTGGAGTAATCCTCGTCATATAGGAGCACGTCGTCGATGACCTTGACACAGTTCGCCACACCCTGAAGGGCCATGTCACCACGGAGGCAGAAAGCATCGCCAGTAGCCGCGAAACCCATAGGTCCTCTGCAGTGCTGAAATCGGCCGTACGGTGTGATGAACGTCGTGAGGTGCTGATCTTCTTCCGCAAGTTCCATCTGCCAGTACCCACATAAGGCATCTGCTGTAGTAAAGTACCTTGCCTTCGGGTCCACACTGCGTATAGCGGCGAAGGGTGTCGGTGAAGGGTGGGTCGGGCGGGAAACTTGGCTATTCAGCTTGGTGAGGTCGACGGTGATACGAACTCCAGTAATGTTCTTGGCGACTGCTACCATGGGGTGACACCAATCCGAGGGGTCGTCACCAGCAGGCTTAATGATCCCCTGGGCTACCATAGAGTCGAGTTCCTTCTTAACTTGGCTCTGGAAAGCGAAGGGTATCTGTCTCGGTGTGTGGATGGCGAAAGGTACTGCGTCATCCTTCAGGTGAATTCTCATGGGGGAGCCAGCCATTGGCTTGAGTGGAGCCGTCTTGAGGTCCTCCTTGGAAACCAGCACGTCCTTGAATTGCAGTAGGAAGAACTCCCTGGCTGCAGAAGGTGACGTATTGGGTGGGAGGGCAGCTCCTTGCACCTGTTGACATGTTTTATTTCCAGAATTGGCTTAGGGAAGTCTGAAGATATTATGGCCAACTCTTGACAGTGGCCATAAGACAGTAGTGGCATCTGAACACCTTTGTGGACCTGAATCCTGGCAGAACATGACTGCTTACCTAGGGTGAGGGTAGCCTGAAATGTACCCAGAGCAGGTGCCATTGTAGAACCTTCTGCGGTGAGCGTTGTAGAAGTTGACGGTGGTTGCAAGCTGCTCCTAGGGATCCGCAGAATGTCGAGGTGTCTTGTGCCGATGACTGTGACGTCCGCACCTGTGTCAGGAAGCATCTGGATACGGGATGTAACGTCGCCGTATGACAGGTGAACACAGATGGGCTGAGGTGTCTTGCTGACGGGGGAAGAAGAGGATCCCACACGACGACAGCGCTTGTTCTTCGCCGCCTGAGACTTGCAAGTAGTATTATTCTTCTTCTGTGACTGACAGCATTTGTCATAGTGTCCAATGCGGCTACAGGAGCGGCACTGAACGTTGTTGGCAGAGCACTTCAGTGTCCTAGCCCAATGACCACGACGGCCACAGTTATTGCAGGTGCTGTCAGCGGCAGGGCATTCAGAACCATGCCGACGAGCACAATACTGGCAGGAATGACCTGGCGTCGAAGTCTGAAGTGATGCTGAAGATTGATGCGAAGCTGAAGTCGGATGTGAAGCTGAAGTCGGATGTGAAGCTGAAGTCCGGTCACGTCCTTTGTTCTTCTTATATGCGGAGATGGCACACAACTGGTTAGATGGAGCACGAATGGCAGAAGTCGCACTTCTGGTGGCTTCGTAAGAGCGGCAGGTGGTGACAACATCCTGCAGAGAAGAGGCAGTGTCGAGGGAGATAAGCTTCTGAATTAGCTCTTCGTCCCGCACGCCCATGAGGATAATCATCTTCAGCTGTGTTTCCTCACAAGTCGACGAGTTCCCAGGACAAACGTCAACCTCCTCAGCGATGCGTCTGAGTTGTACGTAAAAATCGGCAAACGACTCACCCTCCAGCTGCTTACAACTGAGAAGTTCTCTCCTACGGAGAGCTTCGTTGCAGAGACCCTTGATATGCGTCTGTAAAGCATCCAAGACGTCCTTCACAGTCTTGTCTGTGTCGTGGGGAATTTGCAGGGTGTGCTCCAGGATACATTGCGTCTCTAGGGTGAGACACATCCTCATCTGGATCAGCTGTTTCTCCCTAGGCAACCTTGATAAATCGACCATCATCGAATAATCGTCCCACCTCCGACGCCATTCACGGAATACCTGGAACGAGGCATCAGCTTGGAGTGGCGGTGGACTCTGAGCGAGTGCTTTCTGTGGGGGGGGCAAAGAAGTTGAAGAGGGCCCTGCAGGTGCACCTGTGGACGAAGAGGCAGGTGTAGTAGCTGCTTGAAGGTTAACAGGTGCCAACAACTCGATAATGGCACTGAACCTGGCATTTTCTTGTTGACGTCTGTGATTCTCTTCACGCCTTCGTTCATCGTCTTCCTGTCGCCTCCTGATGTCGTCTTGTCGTCGGTTTTCTTCCAAAAACTGAATTAAATGAAGGAAGTCGACACCTGTGGCAGATTGCGGACGTGT
The DNA here is from genome assembly GCF_018991925.1 of Homarus americanus. NCBI lineage: Eukaryota > Metazoa > Arthropoda > Malacostraca > Decapoda > Nephropidae > Homarus > Homarus americanus. The sequence continues at coordinate 8,642 of NW_024756344.1, forward strand.
GTAGTGGGGGCTAAGGGTGGGTGGTGCCGCTTGATCCACTTTCCGATCCACTTGGAGTCCACTTACTGCACCGACATCCGTCTGAAGTTGAGCTTGTTGGGTATCTGAAGAAAACCCAATAAATTCCTGATCTTCCATATGGCCTGGTTTATTTCTCTCACAATTACTGTAATTAATAAGTGAGCAGAAGAGCAATCGTCTTTAAATGGAAGATATCTGCGAGCGTCTGTGAGTGTGTGTGTGTGCGTTCGTTCGTGCGTGTACTCGGGGCGGGCTGGCTGGCTCACTCAGTGCCGGTCGAGACATGAACGGGGGTGGATGTCAAAACTTGAGCTCTCCCATACGTCTTAAAAAGGCTCCCCTCTTTTGTACAAAGTGCAGGAACACGGGGAAACACTTTAAAGACACTAAAGGGCACACACAACACTGCACTGTAAATCCAGGAATATCGTGTTGAGGTACGCGCCGAGATCCACTCGACAAGAGAAGTTGACAAGATGGCGGCTCCGTGAGAGATTCTGTGTCCACTCCAATTCTGAATAATGTGATGTCCCAGCTAAACACTGCGCCATGTGGGATACTCAGGTGGTCCTTACACTCAGGGGTAAAGGAAACGGACTGATGTCAAGTCCGTAAGTTCTATTTCTGGTACAAACACAAAAAGGAGTTAAAACAGCGTCCTGTCTTGGAATCTCTCTGGGTATCTCTATCTGCGCATGCGCGTACAGCGCGCATGTGCCAAAAGTCTGAACTAACACTTGGTGACAAAAGGGAGTATGATTATAAAACATATAATACAGAGACCTGAATCAATAATGGTAAATAGTACAGTTACATATTACAGCCATATTCGTCTCATATATCTACAATTACCATTTCACAAAAATTTCTCACACATTCCTTCACAACTAAAAAACCTGGAACGTCAATGTGGCATTTAAAAGCTCATGCACTGTGAAACAAATGTTAATCAAGAACTCCCCCAACAACACAATTGGTTGCATTTATAAAGTTCCTTGCAAGGAATGTAATATGTTTTACTTAGGCCAGACAGGTAAAGATCTTGCAACTAAAATTAAACAACACAAATACAGTGTTAGGACAGGCCAGGAATCCAATGCTCTGTTTGTTCATTTGAGGGATAACAAGCATTGCATTGACTGGGATAATGCCTCCTCAATATTACCATGTAATTCAATTGATAGTAGGAACATCATAGAATCTAGTCTTAGTAAACATACCGAAGCATTCAACATGAATTTGAGTAACGGCATGTACAAGCTGGACAATTTTGTAATTAAGAAGATTTGTAACCAGGTGAGAAGGCCGGCTCACCTGACTATCTGACCTGATCACCAACCGTTGTGTGCTATTTAAAGATTAGTAGGGTCATTACCTAATACCTGACCATTGTGGACCTGGTCTCACCCTCCTCTGTATATATACACCTTGGTTTGTATTTCTCTCTCTAGTCTGTACTTACCCCTGAAGATGTGAATTACACGAAAGCGCTTGGGAACTTCGTGTTTTCTTCTTTCCTTGTGGTTATCAGCATATATATATATATATATATATATATATATATATATATATATATATATATACTCACAGTCAACCCTCGCCACACGTGTCCCACTTACGTTTCACGGTACTCCAAGTGGAGAAAGGCGCCAGAGCAGGGTGCACACAAGGTCGCCCAGTCATCCAAACATTATCGAAGTTCTTCACCGCCACCCACCACAGCCGCCCAAGTCAGTGATAGTGATAATGAGGGTTTGACAAAGAGGCCCCAGGCCTCTGTGGTGGGATAGTGACAATTGATACAAGTGATACAGGTGAGGGCCACATCTGCTCTTCTGTCTCGAACCAAACCCCCCTATCCGCAGTGCCCAGCCATCTTTCTACTAATGTAAGTGTAAGACGACCCCCTAACTTTGAGCTGATTTTTTTTTGGTTCAAATTCCGTCTTGTAGGCCGAGATATACGGTAGAGGGAATTAAATGAGGTAGGTTAGGGAAAGGTACTTTGAAAATGTATGTTTTATTTCCGTAGACCTTTCGGATTATCCATCGGCCCCTTCCCCCCATATGTGGTCGGTTAATCGAGGTTTTACTGTGTTTTAAGATTTCCACTGTATATCACAACTAAACCATCAACAAGTGTACAGTCGGCCCTTAACATACGCGGGTTTATAATACACGGATTTGCAATTACGCGGATTGCCCCGCCGGAGGAATATTCTGTACATTGAAGTAATTGAAGTACATTCAAATCGCCATTCAACTTCACATGCACCTAACATGGGACACCGCCTCCTAACCTCACACACACACACACGCATAGCTCTCTCACTCAGTCAGTCTCCTGTAACCACGCTTGTGTTGACATCAGCAGTAGTTAAAAATATTATACATCCGGAATGTATTATATCAAGCACAGTATGAATAGAATATTACTAATATAAGAGTATTTTTAACCGAAAACTACTAAAAAACGAGTAACATATCTTGAACATCGGAAGGTTAGGTAAAGTCTTTGTTTTCGCCATGTATTTTATCCTATTTTCCATTGAAATACATCACATTTCAGCAAAACTACTATTTATTTCAAGAATATATTCATTCAGGAGCAGTTTAGGTAAAATATAGCGGTGATGTAACAGTTAATTAACTGAAAACGATTCAAAACACGCACCCTCTAGCCCTGTTCCAACATTTAACTGAAAACCAATCGAAAAGCGATTACGGTAACATCTTTTGAACGAAAGAAAGCGAAAGTCATTGTTTTCGTCAAGATTTTATACCACTTTCCAGTAATACCTACGTCATTTCAGCAAAAATATTACATTTCCGTGAATGCATTATATCAAGCACAGTATGAATAGAATACCATTGTAATACAACAGTATTTTAACCAAAAACTATTAAAAAAACGAGTAACTTCTCTAGAACATTGGAAGGTTAGGTAAAGTCTTTTGTTTTCGTCATGTATTTTATCCTATTTTACATTAAAATACATCACGTTTCAGCAAAACTACTATTTATTTCCGAGAATATATTCATTCAGGCACAGTTAAGGTAAAATATACATGTGATGTAACACTTTTTTAACTGAAAACGATTCGAAAAACACGTGTACCGTCTAGCTGATACTCAACAGATGGTGGTGCGTCATGTGTCGTTGTAAACAATAGGAGGTTGAAGTAGATTACCGGGTATTATATTAAGTGTGAAATATCAAAAAGGTTTTTATTACCGGTATTTTTTGTAGATCAATGAGAACTGTGATACCGTATATGATATGATAAGTTAGCCTGTGCTAAGAACTTCAACACAGACTACTGAAAACACGTTGTAAGGTAATTTAGCCTATTGTAAGTTGGTGAGCTTCATTTGCTGAAGGAACTGCACAACTTTTCATTACTAATTGGTAAAAATTTTACGTTTCCATTGTTTACGGGCAGTAAATGGTAAATATTTTTCATGTCTGAAGCTAAAAGTTGCATCCCTCCCCACACTAGTGGTGATGTTACATTTGACCAAAAAGATGCTGGTGTTTTATCCCAGCAGTAGGTGGACCAGCACTTTAGCTTAAGGTCCGCGTAGGTAATATTCCTACAAATCTTTAAAAAAAAAAAAAAAAAAGGCTCGTTCAGATTTTGTCCGAATTATCCGAAATCCGGATTAAAGGGGTCCGAATTAACGAGGGTCAACTGTATGTACTTTTTCTGTGAGCTGGAACCAATTACCCAATATCCCATTGAAATAATAGATTCAGTTAACAAAAGTTTTGGTCAACAAACGACTCTGTGGAACCAATTGTGTTCTAAAGTAAAATAAATTTATAAAATTCTCTTGTTACACATATTAAAATTTCCTTCTGTAATCTGTAGAGAATTATTTCAGCATTCTATGGGTTGTAAGTTTTACAAAATAGGTGAATTAATGGGCACAATCTGGAATTTTGAATGCTAAAAAAATTAATTTTCATTAAAATACCAGAAAAAAATTATGGGTTTCCTCCTCCTCAACCAGACAATACTTTTATTTAATTTTTTTCCATTGTTGGATCTATTCCATTAGTTTTTCTATGTCCATTTGTATTGAAACATCTAATTTTTTTTCAAAGGGGCTCCTAGTCTTCTTCCCCCACTGGTGGATATTATTTCAAATTTGAGAAAGTTTCAGAGTTGCCTCTTTTCTTGCTTGTTCTGCCTTTTCATGAATGATGGCGAGATATCTGTAGAATATATGGTGATGAACGGCAACAAAGAAGTGGGGTGGGGGGGGGCCATCAGCTGAGCTCTATCTCCCTTTAACAATGTTTGGGCAGCACTGATAGACTCTCACCTAGGACTCTACCACACAACCACTAACTACAGAGATTTCAGTGAGTGTATTATGCTCTAAATTTTGACTTATTTTGAGTTATTTTTTAATAATTTGACAGTTTTCAAATAATTTCTATTCACATGTGGTGTACATGTGACTGTATGGGAGATGCCAGCTGGGGGGAAGCGTGGACTTTAATTCAGCAAAAATTATATAAATATGCCTATAAGAATACTGCACTGCCATATGATGGCCCAAAGTCCCCTTAAGTACTGAAGATTACCTTAGCAAAATCCTACAGTAAAAATATTTTAAATGCATGAGGAAGGAAGCATTTGTCATCACAGGGTGGGCATATGATAAGTTTGTGACCCACTCATGTGTTGCCAGTATCATTAGGCATTAATTTTAAATTATTATTTTTTCTTCAAAATCTAGTCACAGTAATTTTTCTCTTCCATAAGTATCCAAGTTGTTTTATATTGCATGAGAAAGTTTTTAATGTTATTGTTTATGTTTTTTTTTGGGTACGCGTCTTAATCACCAAATGCCATTCTTACCTCTTAAATATTGCGTGTCCAAGAGTGGTGATGAAACATGGTAAACCACTCACAAAGTCCCTCTCAGGAAGTGACCTTGACTGTGACGCCTGTAGCTATTTTTTAGCGATCCTTGTGTTGGGAGGTGGTCAGTAATGCATATCTGTATATTTACTGATCATAATACTTATATCCTATAAATAATTAATTTAAAATTAATTTTTTCTAAAGAATATTCAGTAAATGACTCGTTAATTCTTGAAACTACCGACAGTAGTAAATTTAGGATATAAATGATGAACAGAAGTCACTTCATGGAGTCATGGATTAGTTTGGTCTGTGATCACCTACCGGATTATAATGCTAGCCTCCCTTTTACATGAGAAACAAGTATATAAATTAAAAGAAAATACTTGCAGTGTGTTTAATGTATTACAGTATATTATAAATAAATAAAATAAACAAATAAATCGGCAAATCTATTTTAAGTAAATGGAAATATTTTTACTCACACCAACATTAGTTCAATTAAATAACTGCCGCTTAAGTGAGTCACTAGGTAATACACCAGCCAGTATAATTTGATGCCAATACTTGAAGTGAATTGTTATTTTAAATAACCAACAATAAATAAATGGAAAAAAAAGATCAAAGGTGAAAGCATTATATATTGTATGTATGTTGTGTTGTCAAAGGAAGAAAAGCAAATTGAAACTCTGCAATTTATTAAATGAAGACGAAAGATAAATCAGCAACCCTAGACTTGGTCACAATTTTCGTGATGCCATATGGAAGTAGGGTCTACCATTAGACAATACTGTACATTGTGCTTCCAATATCTTCCCAGGCAGTAGAATCTCTCCCCATTTTAGGTAGCTGCCTAAAACTTTTAGTAATATTACTTTGATACAACATGATAGAATTAGACAAACAATGAAAATAAACAAACTAAAAGTTATTTACCCAAGACCTCTCTGAGAACAGAGGGATGTGGGGGGGGAAGGAAGGAGGTTGAGATAAGACAGCTGTTATAGCCTGTCTTTGTGTAGGAAGTCGACCACACTAGAAATAATTAATTTTATTATGGTAGTGTTGTGAGGATGTGTAGTGGTGTGGGGGGGTTGGCTGGTAGTGTTGTGAGGATGTGTATGTGTGTGGGGTTGTGGTAGTGTTGTGAGGATGCTGTAAGAGTAGTGTGGGGGCTTTGTGGTACAGTTGTGAGGATGTGTAGAGTGGTGTGGGAGGTTGTGTGGTAGTGTGAGGATGTGTGAGTGGTGTAGGGGGGGTTGTGGTAGTGTTATGAGGATGCTGTATGAGTAGTGTAGAGGGGCTTTGTGGTTCAGTTGTGAGGATGTGTGAGTGGTGTGGGGGTTGTGGTGGTGTGAGGATTTGTAGGAGGTGGTGTGGGGGGTTGTGCAGTGGTAGTGTTAGGAGGGATGCGGTATGAGTGGTGTGGGGCTTTGTGGTTCAGTTGTGAGGATGTGTGAGTGGTGTGGGGTTGTGCAGTGGTAGTGTTAGGGAGGGATGCGAGGTATGGAGTAGTGTGGGGACTTTGTGGTTCAGTTGTGAGGGATGTGTGAGTGGTGTGGGGGGGATTTGTGCAGTGGTAGTGTTAGGAGGATCTCGGTATGGGTAGTGTGGGGCTTTGTGGTTCAGTTGTGAGGATGTGTGAGTGGTGTGGGGGGTTGTGCAGTGGTGGTGTTAGGAGGGATGCGGTGTGGTGGTGTGGGGGCTGTGTGGTACAGTTGTGGGGATGTGTGAGTGGTGTGGGGGGGTTGTGGTAGTGTTGTGAGGATGTGTGGGTGGTGTGGGGTTGTGGTAGTGTTGTGGATGCTGTATGAGTAGTGTGGGGGCTTTGTGGTACAGTTGTGAGGATGTGTGGAGTGGTGTGGGGGGTTGTGGTAGTGTTGTGAGGATGCTTGTATGAGTAGTGTGGGGGCTTTGTGGTACAGTTGTGAGGATGTGTGTGAGTGGTGTGGGGGGGGTTGTGGTAGTGTTGTGAGGATGCTGTATGAGTAGTGTGGGGGCTTTGTGGTACAGTTGTGAGGATGTGTGAGTGGTGTGGGGGGGTTGTGGGGTGAGTCATAACCACACACCACCCCTCAACACCTCTTTCCTGCATCACCATCAACACTACCAGCGTGCAACACACCTGGTCACCTCTACATTAATAACACCTATACTGGAGTTGATTGGGATCATGTGCTGTGTACATCGATGTATTTCTGACACTGAATCGTCATCAACCTCTAGGGTCCAGGATAATAATAAAGCTGTACGGTGATATCTCTCTTAAGTGCATTAAGGTGATTGTATTTGGCGTCATCTAATCCCTAACTTCATAATGGAGTTATCAGGCTTCACTGTAATTACAATCTCCAGTTTTTTAGTTTCGTTTATTCAACTGGTATTATATCTACAAGGATATTTAACCAGGCGTGGACATTTCTTTTATGAAGTCTTATGTAGTATGGCTCACAATATTTCAGTATCTCACGAGTGTCATGTTGAGATGAAATTGGTGACATTAGTGGGGCAGCTAAATGCAATTTTTTCGAGAATCATGAAAATGGTGGTACAGCACCAAATTTGGCATGGTAATTCTCTAATGGTTACTAGTCAAGTCTGCCTGATTAGCCATTTAAAATTCAAGATGGCGACCATTTTCAAGGTGACGCCATATTGACCTTCAAAAGTTGAATTTTTCTTATAGAAATTGATGTAGTTGGTCAATCTGGGTGATCTTGAGTAATCGATATGTATGTTTTTCAAGCATGCTTAGATGATTTTTTTATAGTTTTAAGTCCATTGTAACATTTTTTATCCACATAAAATAACACTTTTAGTAAAAATATAACCAAGAAAAGGAGCTTACTAAAAAAAGTACGGTAAACGAATTAAGACACAGTCCACCACCGAGACAGTGTACTCCACCACCGATCGTCTCGTGTGAGCAACATATAAATTAAGAAAATACTTGCGGTGTGTTTAATATGTTTTGAGTATATTATAAATAAACAAATAAATCGGTAAATCCATTTTCAAGTAAATGGAAAAATTTTACTCGACACCGACATTAGTTCCAGTTACCGGTAAATAGCAGACCTTCCAGTGACGTCACTAGTGTTTACACTACACCAGCGGGTAACATTTGATGACATTACTTGAAGTAAGATTGGCCTTATTTTAAAAACCAGGATGGTTGGTAGGGACTACTGAGTCAGTGGGTAAGTGTCACATTTTGGGTGCTGATTAGCCTTGGCGAATAGAGCTCAAAAACTACTTTTAAATGGAATTTGGGGGCGTCTTATGCACCCGGCGCCTTATAGAGATATACAGTAGTGATTCATGGCATCTCTTGTAAATAATCCAATATTATTTCCTAGCTGAATTGACTTTCTGGAGTTGCATCCAGTCAGGGCAGCTCCAGGAATATCAAAAAGAGGGGTGGGGTTGAAGAAGTTGTGGGTGGGGAAACATGACGAAGGTGGGGGGGGCTGCAAGCCCCAAAATTGTTGTTCTTTAGATCTGACCAATATCATGGGCATTTGAGGCCATTTGAAGCCATGTGCACTTGATATTAGGAGATATTTTGATGTCAAAAGTAAATACTCTTTACTATACAGTACAAAAATGCCTAAGTACAATACTGCATTAAGAAAAAAGTATTGAATTTTCTCGTGAAAGGGGGTGGGAGTGCAGGGACTCAGGACACCCCCTCTGGTCCCCTGCCATCTATCATGTTGGAAATGCAAAATGGTAAATGGTCACTTCCTAAGAAACGTCATTAATTTCCCCAATCAAGTCTAAGTATAGGGCCCCATTGACTGTAGGCAAGTCTATAAATGAGGGAGTGCCATTTCAGTCATTCATTCAAGTCACACTATCATTCTGTAGAAAATGTGTAATGTAAAATTAAATAAGCTACATGTGTGGTGGTGAGCATTGAAGTCCACAGCGAAGGGCCTTTGCACAAATATGGCTCATATGGGACTTACGTACATGTTGCTGCCTGTAGGAGCAATTTAACACAATTTCTACTCTTGAGACCATCACTTCGTCCACATAGTGTGTGATGCCTCTTCCATCATCTCTTCTGCATTCTTGTAGCTCAGCTTTTAAAGTGTCACAATATTGCAGAGCTCATCTTCTTTCTACCAGACCTTGCATTTCCAATCAGAAGCACTCCCTCTTTTATTCATCAACACAGGCACAGCACAGACAAATTGCAGTGTTCTTGCAGTTCTCTGCACTGTGTCTATATTCCTGACACTTGTGCAACATATGGGGTAGGGAATGTGGGGTCGGACAATAACCCTCTCAAATTCCAACTTCACATGCTCAGGCAGATCAGTTTTCCCAAATGTCAACGTCACAGTCCATGTCATTAGAGTGGTCCCTCTCGGTTAAAACGCCTCGGTTAATGAAATTTGGTGAACGAATCACCTTCCATAAGAATCTTCATTTCAGGTTAACGAACAAAAATTGGTTTCACGAAATTCTTACTAAAAATGTCAACATGTTTGGCTTGCTCACCAGCTGGAAGATAAGTCCGCCAATACAGTATTCGGTTCTAGGGCACATATTCGTTTCCATTGGAGTAAATATCAAGAAGGTTGTGTTATTCAATATTTTTCCAAGTTTTATATTAAAATTATTAGTCATTTTAACACCTATTTAACATAATTACAGTACAGGGAACTAGTTTTGGGTTGCGCTCATCAGCCACTTCACTCACCCACCAAGGCTCAGTTTGTGTTTCTGTTCGTTGGAAGAAACATCTTGCTTGGGGTCTCTTGAGCACAGAGTATTTTATGTTTTACAGTATAATTATTGGTCATTCTGAAATTAATTTAACATATTGACAATATATAGCGCGGTGCAGTGCTGATTTAAAGAAAATAATCTTGAATTACACCTAGTGAACTTAAAATTTTATTGGTGAAATGACTGTATCATGCATGGTCCCCTGAAAGGTGATTTTCCTCCATCCCCCTTCCTTCTCTTCTCCTTCTCTTTCACCCCCACTTCTAATTCCCATCATCATCATCAACCAGACCTTCTACCACACCTCAAAGTAAGTGTACTTTGCTGCATTTTTTTACTTTGTATGTACTTTTCGGTGAGCTGGAACCAATTTTAATATCCCATTGAAACAATGGATTCGGTTAATGAAATTTTTGGTTAACAAACGACCTTCTGGAGGCTAATTGTGTTCGTTAACGAGGACCACTGTATTTGAAAACCATTGATTAATCTTGTAAAGAATCGAGCATCAACCATGTCTTGATCAGTCATGTACCCCATGATCTCATTTTCATCCATATGCCATTACATGTAATGAGAAATTTGGGACATATGCTGTTTCACCATAAGCATAATTGGCATAAATTTCTGACATACAGTCAACCCTCCTGCGCGGTCCCACATACCGCGTTTCCACGTTCTGCGGTACCCTGCAGAAACAGGAATGCTCATTCACGGTCGTGTCCCTTTACGCGGAGGCGGCTGGCGAAACGCGCCATTTTGGATCCAAACCTCCGCCATCTCTCGGCCATCCGCCATATTTGTGTAAGTAAGTGCGAGCAGGGTGCCCCACGGTGCAGTCATCAAAAACATTACTGAGTTCTTCACCCGCCACCCACCACAGCGGCCCAAGTCAGTGATAGTGATAATTATAGTGAGGATATGGACTTATATGGACTTTGAGGGGTTTGACAAAGAGGCCCTGCAAGCCTCTGTGGTGGATAGTGATACAATTGATACAAGTGATACAGGTGAGGGCCAATATCTGCCCTCTGCCTCGGAACCAACCCCCATCGTGTGCCCAGCCATCTTTCTACTAATGTAAGTGTTAAAAAACTAATATTATTGATATTTCTCTTTAATTATTAATTGTGTGCATACCATCATAAAGTTAAGATAATATCTTTACTACAACATAGTTGTGTCATCAAAGTGGGTTTGGGGATTAGGCCCGGTCTCTATTTCAATTAATCCCATATGTTATGTTCACTTTCTGCGTTTCTCACTTTCCTGGTACCCTGTGGGTTGAATTAACAGCGTAAAAGTGAGGGTTGACTGTATTTGACTAAGCTCAAGTTCGTTAGCTGGAGCTCACCATTTTGTAAATACTTACGTATTTTATACTATTATAAATTTTCTAAAAATGAAGCCACTCTATAGAACTTTAAAAAGAATGGAGATAATTATTGATGCATTTTAAGGAATCCCTCTCACAAATTTTCCGAGACTAAAGTATGATACTGAATATATTTAAAAATCTTCACAGCAATGAAACAGTTACTCAAACTTGGTAGTATATACTTACAGGACATTAGGGATGAAGTCATACCCAATCCCTTCAACTTCATATCCAGAGACCTCATTTTTGTTAAGCTCTTCAGGCAATGCTAATATCGAGCCTTCTGGGTCCACACCAACAACTTTACAGTCAGGAATCTATGGAAAACACACAACATTACCTTCAGGTGCTTGAAAAGAAGCAGTTTTTTCTAAAAAACAGTTTTTTGATATATAGCCCAGAGTGCGACATCTAGCTTTATACCTCGTATGTTAATGCCTAGCAAAACTTGCCAGGCCAACATACAGGCAATTAAAACATCTCATAATTATAATCGTAATATTAGGAGGACCGCTCACTACCTGGCATTTAATTGCAATTCTCAAAACCCCTTCCGCACCCTCCATCACAAAAAAACAAAAATAATAATAATCACAATAATAATAATACTGTAATAATAATAACAATAATAATACCTGTAATAATAACAATGTTATATAAATAATAATAAAGTAATAATAATAATAATGTAATTACAGTCTTAAGAATACAGTAAACCCTCGCAAACCCTGGCAAATTCCTATCGGTCTCTTTATCTCAATCATTATCTGGTGTTTACTCCCCGCTGCAAAATGGACCCAGTCTGCATCATCTGCTGGGCCAATCTGTAAGCGTTATGGTTGTTTTTCAACTCATATTTTTGCTTCGATAAACAGCATGCTCTTACAATTAGCAGTTTTAATTAGCAGTCAGATCAGTAACCTGGGACTTGGTCACAATTTTTGTGATGCCATATTGCAGCAGGGTCTACTATTAGACAACACATTGTGCTTCCAATATCTTCCCAGGCGTTAGTACCTCCCTGTTTGGTAGCTGCTTACTACCTACTAGTAGGTAACTTCGACACAATATTGTTTATTTGTTATGTATTAACTGGTAAAGATATGTTACTGTAATAATTTGTAGCCTTCATATACAGTAGTACCCGCTTACGCGGTCAATAAAACCCACAGGGTACTGTGTTAAGTGAAAACAGCTAAGTGAACAACAGAACATATGGGATTAATTCCAATAGAAACTGGCCCATCCCCAAACTCCACTTTTTCCAACACAATACCTATGTTCTAGTAAAATAACATCTTAATTTCATGATGGTACATGCACACAATTAATACTTAAGAGAAATAGAAATACAGTGCGCAAGTTAATGTCCATTCAAATAATGGACTCAACTCCTCCCCTCTTCTCACACTACACTGCTGGCTCGTCCCTCTCTGAGAATTTTTGGAAACCACTAAATTTTAATAAATAATACCTCAAACTAAAGTTAGGATAATACAATTGACATTGCTGGATTCCTTGTAAACCAGGAATATTTTGAATCTAAATGTCATATATTTTGCACAAAAGATAACATATTTACTCAGAGTAAACATTACATCTAAAATTTGTATGTCTAATGCAAAATCTATGATGTTTATATTCAAAATGATCATCAAATTATAAAATTCCAGCAATGTAAATTATATTCTGACCGGTAATTTGTATGAATTTTATGAGCTAAAACAAATATCTTCAGTTAATAAAAAAAAATATATTCTTCACAGGGTAACAGATGGTCGGTTCGGTCCTCCCTCCCCACCCCCACCAACCGTCCCACCAGATGTGTGGGAAAACCAGAATATTTACCTTTTAGTAATAAATAATACCTCAAACTAAAGTTAGGATAATATAATTGACATTGCTGGATTCCTGTAAGCCCAGGAAATACAAATGTCATATATTTTGCACAAAAATAACATATTTACTCAGAGTAAACATTACATCTAAAATTTGTATGTCTAATGCAAAATCTATGATGTTTATATTCAAAATGATCATCAAATTATAAGAATTCCAGCAATGTAAATTATATTCTGACCGGGTAATTTGTATGAATTTTATGAGCTAAAACAAATATCTTCAGTTAATAAAAAAAAATATATTCTTCACAGGGTAACAGATGGTCGGTCGGTTCCTCCTCCCCCCACCCCACCAACCGTCCCACCAGATGTGTGGGAAAACCAGAATATTTACCTTTTTAGTAATAAATAATACCTCAAACTAAAGTTAGGATAATATAATTGACATTGCTGGATTCCTTGTAAGCCCAGGAAATACAAATGTATATATTTTGCACAAAAATAACATATTTACTCAGAGTAAACATTACATCTAAAATTTGTATGTCTAATGCAAAATCTATGATGTTTATATTCAAAATGATCATCAAATTATAAGAATTCAGCAATGTAAATTATATTCTGACCAGGTAATTTGTATGAATTTTATGAGCTAAAACAAATATCTTCAGTTAATAAAAAAAATATTCTTCACAGGGAACAGATGGCGGTCGGTCCTCCCTCCCCCACCAACTGTCCCACCAGATGTGTGGGAAAACCAGAATATTTACCTTTTAGTAATAAATAATACCTCAAACTAAAGTTAGGATAATATAATTGACATTGCTGGATTCCTTGTAAGCTCAGGAATATTTAATACAAATGTCATATATTTTGCACAAAAATAACATATTTACTCAGAGTAAACATTATATCTAAAATTTGTATGTCTAATGCAAAATCTATGATGTTTATATTCAAATGATCATCACATTGTAATTCCAGCAATGTAAATTATATTCTGGCTGGGTAATTTGGTGAATTTTGAGCTAAACAGGCAGTCAGGCAGGTGGCGGGGCGAACTAAAATAGCTCTCGAGATGACACTCACAGATACGTGGAAAAAACCCGCTATGAAAGTTCAGCTTGGCGAGGCACTCACAGATACGGTAAAACGGGCTAAGTGAAACCTCGTAAGCGGGTAATACTGTACAATACAATATTTATTTTATAATGTATCTGTACTGAAAGAATAAATAAAAATGGGAAAAACTTGGTAATGGCGGCTAAGCTTACCCACCACCCTCCCAGCAGAGAGAGGTTTGGGGAAAAGATTATTTTCTGATTTGGCTGTGATGTAATTTTGATGTCAAATTATAATTTTTTTTTTTTTTATCCTCTACCACTTTGCTCAGCCTGCTGCCCAGATATACCGTAATATCTCGGCCTATAAGGCGGGGTATAAGACGGCCCCAAATTTCCATTTAAAAAGTAGCTTTTGAGCTCTATTCGCTGTATAAGACCAGTACCCCAAATGTGACACTACCCACTGGCCAGTAGTCCTCTACCAACCATCCTTGGTTTTTTAAAATAAGGCCAATTCACTTCAAGTAATGTCATCAAATGTTACCGCTGGTGTAGTGTAAACACTAGTGACGCCACTGAAGCGTCGCTATTTACCGGTAACTGAACTAATGTCGTGTCGAGTAAAATTTTTCCATTTACTTGAAATGGAGTACCGATTTATTTGTTTATTTATTTATTTATAATATACTGTAACATATTAAACACACTGCAAGTATTTTCTTTAATTTATATGCTTGCTTCACACGAGATTTATCGGTGTGGGACTGTGTTCCACTGTTTACCGTGCTTTTTTTTAGTAAGTTCTTTTATATTTTTTACTAAAAGTGTTATTTTATGTGGATAAAAATGTTACAATGGACTTAAACTATAAAAAATCAACTGAGCATGCTTGAAAACATACACTACACTACATCCTTGACCACCGAAGGGTCAAGATTTGGCGCCCTCTCAGCAGCCAGGTCAACTGTTAGTTGGCCCATACCAACCCCCCCCTGAACCACTTCTCCCACCGGAATATCAACAATTCTCGCCAGAAGTTACAATTTCATTTAGGAAAGGAATGGAACCAGTGTTAAACAGAGGAACATACGTGAACAGTGCTTAAGTCAGTGAGAACAACTCAACAGTAACAGTCGTACTAAGTTAACCTTTCACAGTGAGGTCCCAGGTACCCAGTGATAACGCCCGTGAGACCAAACAACCAGTGATGTGTTAATCCGCTTCACGGATAGGAAGGCCTGGGGCCACACCTCACTCATATAACACCATCTGTGAGGGAATTACTACACCACGCCAGGTCCTCATAACACCATCTGTGAGGGAATTACTACACCACGTGATGCCCTCATAACACCATCTGTGAGGGAATTACTACACACGTGAGGTCCCTCATAACACCATCTGTGAGGGAATTACTACACCACGGAGGGCCCCTCATAACACCATCTGTGAGGAAGTACTACACGGAGGCCCCTCATAACACCATCTCTGAGGGAATTACTACACCACATAGGTCCCTCCTACACCATCTGGGAGAGCTACTACACTACGTGTTTGCTGTTCAACACCTACATTAATCTGAATGTTCACTGTATGTCTTTGCCTATCTCTAATGAAGGCTTTTGTTAAACCACCAATGTATGTAATAAGTCATTTATGTCCAATGTATATTTTCAGCTTCGGCTGCAGAACTTTTCAATAAACCGTTATTATTATTATTATTATTACATATCGACACCAAGATCACCCAGATTGACCAACTACATCAATTTCTATAAGAAAAATCAACTTTTGAAGGTCAATATGGCGGTCATCTTGAAAAATGGTCGCCATCTTGATTTTTAAATGGTCAATCAGGCAGACTTGACTAGTAACCATTAGAGAATTACCATGCCAAATTTGGTGCTTGTACCACCATTTCATGATTCTTTGAAAATTGCATTTAGCTGCCCCACTAATGTCACCACTCCCATCTCAACATGACACTCATATACTGAAATATTGTATTTCATACTACATATGATTTTACAAAATAAATGTCCACGTCTGGTTAAATAACTCTTGTAGATATAATACCAGTTGAATAAACGAAACTAAAAACTGGAGATTGTAATTACAGTGAAGCCTTGACAACTCCATTATGAAGTTAGGGATTAGATGACACCAAATTCAATCACCTTAATGCACTTTAAGAGAGAGGAGTCACGTGCCAGGGCTTAATATTATCCTGGACCCTAGAGGTTGATGACGTATTCAGTGTCAGGGCAGAAATACATCGATGTACACAGCACCTGATCCCAATCAACTTCAGTATAGGTGTTAATAATGTAGAGGTGACCAGGTGTGTTGGACGTTGGTAGTGTTGGATGGTGATGCAGGAGAGGTAGTGTGTTGAGGGTGGTGTGTGGTTATGACTCACTCCCACAACCCCCACACCACTCACACATCCTCACAACTGTACACAAAACCCCCACACTACTCTTACAGCATCCAGACACCACTCACAAACCCCCACACCACACATCCTCACAACTGTACCACACAAAGCCCCCACACTACTCATACAGCATCCTCACAACACTACCACAACCCCCACACCACTCACACATCCTCACAATTGTACCACAAAGCCCCCACACTACTCATACAGAATCCTCACAACACTACCACAACCCCCACACCACCACACATCCTCACAACACTACCACAACCCCCACACCACCACACATCCTCACAACACTACCACAACCCCCACACCACTTGCACATCCTCAACACTACCACAATCCCCCACACCAATACACATCCTCACAACACTACCACAACCTCCCACACCACTCACACATCCTCACAACACTACCACAACCCCACACCAATTACACATCCTCACAACACTACCACAACCTCCCACACCAACACACATCCTCACAACACTACCACAACCTCCCACACCACTCACACATCCTCACAACCCTACCATAATAAAATTAATTATTTCTAGTGTGGTCGACTTCCACACAAAGACAGGCTATAAATAGCGGTCTTATCTCAACCTCCTTCCTTCCCTCCATCCCTCTGTTCTCAGAGAGGTCTGAGTGAATAATTCTTTTGTTTGTTTATTTTCATTGTTTGTCTAATTTATCATGTTGTATCAAAGTAATATACTGTAACTTAAAGTTTTAGGCAGCTACCAAACAGGGAGATTCTACTGTCTGGGAAGATATTGAAGCATAATGTACAGTATTGTCTAATGGTAGACCCTACTGCCATATGGCATCACAAAATTGTGACCAAGTTAGGTTGCTGATTTATCTTTGCTCTTCATTTACACACAATTGCAGAGTTTCAATTGTTTCTCTTCCTTTGACAACACAACATACAGTATTACCCCCGCCTTAAGCGGTCACTTAACACGTTTTATCATATAGCTGTGCCTCGCCAGAGACTGAACTTTCACTTAACACGGATTTTTCCACATATAAGCGTGAGTGTCCCGCTCGAGACGCTATTTTTAGATTTTGCCCCACCGCCACCCTGCCTGACTGCCTGTTTAGCTCATAAAATTCATACAAATTACTCGGCCAGAATATAATTTACATTGCTGGAATTCTTATAATTTGGTGATCATTTTGAATATAAACATCATATATTTTGCATTAAACATACAAATTTTTAGATAAAAATTTTCTCTAGGTAACTATGTTATCTTTTGTGCAAAATATATGACATTTATATTCAAAATATTCCTGGTCTTACAAGGAATCCAGCAATGTCAATTATATTATCCTAACTTTAATCTGAGGTATTATTTAATACTAAATGTTAAAACTCTGGAGGGAGGATTGGTGGGGGTGGGGGAGGTTGGGACTGACCGCTGTTGGAAGAGGGGGAGGCAAGGTGGGGTACTTGATTGACAGATAGTGTCATGAAGATTATTTTTTTTTATTAACTGAAGATATTTGTTTTAGCTCATAAAATTCATACAAATTACCCGGTCAGAATATAATTTACATTGCTGGAATTCTTATAATTTGGTGATCATTTTGAATATAAACATCATATATTTTGCATTAAACATACAATTTTAGATAAAATTTTTTCTAGGTAACTATGTTATCTTTGCAAAATATATGACATTTATTCAAAATATTCCTGGTCTTACAAGGAATCCAGCAATGTCAATTGTATTATCTAACTTTAGTTTGAGGTATTATTTATTAAAATTTAGTGGTTTTCCCTGCCAGTGTAGTGTGAGAGGGAGAGTTGTCCATTATTTGAATGGACATTAACTTGGCGACTGTATTTCTATTTCTCTAAGTATTAATTGTGTGCATGTACCATCATAAAATTAAGATGTTATTTTTACTACAACATAGGTATGTGCCTTCAAAAAGTGGAGTTTGGGGTCGGGCCGGTTTCTATTGGAATTAATCCCATATGTTCTGTTGTTCACTTATCTGATTTCACTTAACGCCGACCCTCTGGGTTCAATTGACCGTTAAGTGGGTACAACGTACATACAATATAATGTTTTCACCTTTGATTTTTTCCATTTATTTATGGTTGGTTATTTAAAATAATGCCAATTCACTTCAAGTATTGGCATCAAATTTCTCACTGTGATACTAGTGACTCATCTTGCGGCAGTTATTTAATTGGAACTAATGTTGGTGTGAGTAAAATATTTCCATTTACTTGAAATAGATTTGCCAATTTATTTGTTTATTTATTTATATATAATATACTGTAATACATTAAACACACTGCAAGTATTTTCTTTAATTTATATACTTGTTTTGGTGAAAATGGGAGGCGACCATTATAACTGGTAGGTGATCATTATGACCAAACTCGAATCCATGACGTGACTGTTCATCATTTATATCCTAAATTTACCACTGTCGGTAGTTTCAAGAATTAACGCAGTCATTTACTGAATATTCTTTGTAAAAATAAATTTTAAATTAATTATTTATAGGAGATAAGTATTATGATCAGTAAATATACATATATGCATTACTGACCGCCTCCTCAACACAAGGACGGCAAAAATAGCCACAGGCGATCATAGTCAAGGTCACTTTCCCTGGTAGGACTTTGTGAGTGGTTTACCATGTTTCCATCACCACTCTTGACACGCAATATTTAAGAAGTAAAATTTTTATACTTGGTGCTTAAGACGACCCCCAACTTTGGGCAGATTTTTTTAATGTTCAAATTCGTCTTATAAGCCGAGATATACGTACTCGCCTTCCACAAACATTATACCCTACACTTATTTCTTCTTATTTTTATCTTTATAGTACTTG
Source organism: Homarus americanus (assembly GCF_018991925.1). Lineage (NCBI taxonomy): Eukaryota > Metazoa > Arthropoda > Malacostraca > Decapoda > Nephropidae > Homarus > Homarus americanus. Next base: position 27,870 of record NW_024756344.1, read on the forward strand.
TACGGTATTTACATATGTATTTATTCATATGACAAATTCTGTGGTTACTTCCATATAACACTTTACAATAAATAACAATAATCTCATTTTTTTTTTTTTTTTTTTTTATTGGGCACTCCCCACATCCTTGTGTAAGGTGAAGCGAGATAGCGTTAATACCAACAGGGAAGCATGCTAAGTTCATGCTTGCCTTTATGTCTCATGAGTTAAGTAGAAGCCTGAAGTCAAGGTAGAAGCTGAAGAGTCAGTGGTTTATGTGTCATCAAGTTGAAGCTTCCAACAACCCCTGAACACGAATTCAAGAACTTCGACTTACAACAGGTACCTACTTTACTGCTAGGTGAACAGGGACTAATGGGGGCTCGAAGTAAGTCCAAACAACTTCCACCGCCCGGAATCGAACCTGTGACATCTCTGGGCTATGAGGCAAGAACGGTATCAGATCTACCACCGTCCCCTCCAATAATCTCAATGACAACAGTTGTTGACACAGACTTATGTCTGATTTCAACCCAGAGTTCTGTTTCATATTCTTTTATTGGTGATGAATAGTAGTGTTTTAATAACCTTGTTATACACTTGAAGATCTTAGTTGTTGAAGCACAGAAATAACATAACAGCAACTGATTTTTCTTCAAACAGTTCAGATAAGCAGTGTTATCTCTAACCCCAATAGATTCGCTTTTTGGGGGAGATTGCGTTCGCCCCAAATAGTCCAGTTTATCGAGGTTCTACTGTAATATGACTCACCCGTTCCTTCAGCTTTCTTGCAATTCCAGTTATGGTTCCCTGTGTGCTCCTGCCACCAGCATGTCAACATTACCACCAGTTTGTTGCAGGATCCAGCAGTGCCTTCATAGTGAGACATTGGTTCTGGATTTTGTACTGTTGTAAAGAAGAAAATGTAAGGAGTGAATTAATCAACAAATGAGTCTAAACAGAACTGCATAACTCCGACATACATAAATTTTATAATTACTTCATAAATAATTTTAACTCAATCAAAACTCCATAATTCATGATTAATACTGTATAACTTCAGATATCTGGCACTTAACCTTCAGGAACTCTCAGCAACCGGTATTTTTTGGTGGGGTCAATTTCAGTCAGTAACGTCTGATCACATTTAAACATCAAGAAATTGGTTTGAATTTGGTGCCATTTCACCCATGTCAAATGGGAAGTTTTATAAGCAAATATTTGGCATGAGCATGGGTAATTGTCCTTCTGCTCCTTTGCCTCGTATTTATATGATTTTTTTAGGCTAGACTACTAACCAATAAAAAGGAAATTTTGTTCCTCAATGGTATAGATATGTAGATGATGTTCTTTGTCTTGGCCTAGAAACAGTGACGACTGAAATTTTTAGACAAGCTTAATGATCTTGTCCCAAGTATTACATTCAAAATTGAAAGAGAAATAAATGGATCCCTTCCATTTCTGATATGCTTATCATGAGAAATGGCCAAAACTACAAATTTAAGGTATACAGAAAGCCCACACAGGTAGACAGTTTCATTCACTTTCTATCGAATCACCTGAGTCTACCAAAATGTCAGTTTTTCTGCTATGTTCTTAAGATGTCTGGCGATTTGTGACTCTGAATTTATTGACAATGAATTGAAACACATTTATTCCATTGCACAAAAACTTGATACCCTTCATTGTTTGTTGATCGTTGTTTTAAAAGGGCTAAAAATCCTTTCATTCTACTCAAACCAGGCAAAATCCTATACTTAAGAATATTTTGACTTCCTATCGCAATGAATTTGTCCAGTTAGTTCAATCCCTTAAATTATTAAATATTTATATTCTTTTTAAGTATGACTCAACCATTACCAATATATTAATCAAGAACAGCCCAACTTTTGAATGCAAATAGAAGTGTTTATTTTATTCCATGTAGCAAATGTAATGGAAATTATGTAGGGCAGACTGGGAAAGCATTGCAGCTCAGAATCAAACAGCACAAGTACAATATCAGAACAGCATCTGAAAGCAGTGCACTGTTCGTTCATGTTAGAATAATAATCATCCCATTGCTTGGGAAAAAGCTTGGAATTATTCAAATCATCTTGCGCCTGAAAGACTTCTGGTTGAAGGTTTGATCAAGAATTAAAATCAATAAACCTTAGTGATGGTCAGTACAAAACTGATAATATGTTACATAAATTTATTTGTCAGTGGCCCAAGGTTAAAAATGCTTTGAAAACCTTGAGCTAGATGTAGGATAGTTATTTAGTGGGTCCCATATTTTTACCTGACTTAACTTGACTAGTCACGCCGCCTCTCTTAAGCTCCTCTGGTGAGTGTTGGTGCGGATTAATGGATGTCATGATTTTGACCTGACCTCATGTTTAATAAGGTCACCCTGTATATTTAAGCCCTCTGTCCATGTAATCCAGTTGCCTCTGAAGATGTCTTGAATAAGACTAAAGCTAAGGTGCCCGTTGTTTCCTTTCCCCGTGATTTTATCAAGATTTATCTTATCCACGTTTTCATTGTTGATCTACATGAAATATATATATATATATATATATATATATATATATATATATATATATATATATATATATATATATATATATATATATATATATATATATATATATATATATATATATATATATATATATATATATATTTTATTATATATATATATATATATATATATATATATATATATATATATATATATATATATATATGTAGAATTTCACTTAACGCGTCAATTGAACCCAGAGGGTCCTAAGTGAATAACAGAACATATGGGATTAATTCCAATAGAAACCGCCCGAATTCAAACTCCACTTTTTGAAGGCACATACCTATGTTGTAGTAAAAATAACATCTTAATTTATGATGGTACATGCACACAATTAATACTTAAGAGAAATAGAGAAATACAGTCGCTAAGTTAATGTCCATTCAAATAATGGACTCAACTCCCTCCCCTCTTCACACTCCTGGCTCTTCCCTTCAGAGAAATGTTGGGGGAAAACCACTAAATTTAATAAATAATACCTCAAACTAGTTAGATAATACAATTGACATTGCTGGATTCCTTGTAAGACCAGGAATATTTTGAATATAAATGTCATATATTTTGCACAAAGATAACATAGTTACCTAGAGAAAAATTTTTATCTAAAATTGTATGTTTAATGCAAAATATATGATGTTTATATTCAAATGATCACCAAATTATAAGAATTCCAGCAATGTAAATTATATTCTGACCGGTAATTTGTATGAATTTTATGAGCTCAAACAAATATTCAGTTAATAAAAAATAATTCAATTTACACTATCTGTCAATCAAAGTACTCCCACCTTGCCTCCCCCTTCCAACCGTGCGGTCAGTCCCAACCTCCCCCACCCCCCACCAATCCTCCCTTCCAGAGTTTTTAACATTTAGTATTAAATAATACCTCAGATTAAAGTTAGGATAATATAATTGACATTGCTGGATTCTTGAAGACTAGGAATATTTGAATATAAATGTCATATATTTTGCACAAAAAGATAACATAGTTACTCTAGAGAAAAATTTTTATCTAAAAATTGTATGTTTAATGCAAAATATATGATGTTTATATTCAAAATGATCACCAAATTATAAGAATTCCAGCAATGGAAATTATATTCTGACCGGTAATTTGTATGAATTTTATGAGCTAAAACAAATATCTACAGTTAATAAAAAAAATTCTTCACGGGTAACAGATGGTCGGTCGTCCTCTCCTCCCCCACCAATCGTCCCAAGGAGATGTGGATAACCACTAAATTTTAATAAATAATACCTCAAACTAAAGTTAGATAATATAATTGACATTGCTGATTCTTGTAAGACTAGGAATATTTTGAATATAAATGTCATATATTTTGCACAAAAGATAACATAGTTACCTAGAGAAAAATTTTTATCTAAAAATTGTATGTTTAATGAAAATATATGCTGTTTATATTCAAAATGATCACCAAATTATTAAGAATTCCAGCAATGTAAATTATATTCTGGCTGGTAATTTGTATGAATTTTATGAGCTAAAACAGGCAGTCAGGCGTGGCGTGGGAAATCTAAAATAGCTGCCTGAGCCGACACTCACCGCGTGATAGGAAAATCCGTGTTATGAAAGTTCAGATTTCGCAGGCAATCACAGAGTATGATAAAACGCTAAGTGAAACTGCTAGGCGCGGGTATATATGTGTGTGTGTGTATATATATATATATATATATATATATATATATATATATATATATATATATATATATATATATATATATATATATATATATATATATATATATATATATATATATATATATATATATATATATATATATATATATACAGAGTAATTTCCGCTTTTTAGCGATTCTCGCTACGTGCTTTACCTTTTACTGTAACCTGCCAGAACCCTAATTCCTACTTTACGCGTGCATCTACTCATATACGCGGGTTAAGTATATAATTTTTTTATTTAGCTCATAAAATTCATTCAAATTATTCCGGCCAGAATAATTTTACATTGCTGACTTACAATATGATCATCATTTTGAATATAATCATGGATTTTATTAGACATACAAATTTTAGATCTAATGTAAGAATTTGTTTACTACAGAGCAAATATGTTATCTTTGTGCAAAAATATATGACGGTATATTCAAAATATTCCTGGTCTTGCAAGGAATCCAGCAATGTCAATTATATTATCCTAACTTTAGTTTGAGGTATTATTTATTACTATACCTTAAAAATCTAGTGTTTTCCCCAATCATTTCTCAGAGAGGGAAGAGCCAGCAAGTGTGAGAGAAGAGGGGTAGGGAGTTGAGTCCATTATTTGAATGGACATTAACTTGAGACTGTATTTCTCTATTTCTCTTAAATATTAATTGTGTGTGTGTACCATCATAAAATTAAGATGTTATTTTTACTAGAACATAGGTACTGGCCGGAAAAAGTGGAGTTTGGGGTCGGCCCGGTCTCTATTTCAATTAATCCCATGTTATGTTGTTCACTTACGCGGGCTGCCGTGGGGTCAATTGACCGCAGAAATGAGGGTTCACTGTATATTCAATATTCCTGGTCTTGCAAGGGATCCAGCAATGTCAATTGTATTATCTCAACTTTAGTCTGAGGTATTATTTATTACTATACCTTAAAATCTAGTGTTTTCACCCAAACATTTCACAGAGAGGAGGAACCAACTGGGAAGAGTTGAGTCCATTATTTGAATGGCACTGTATTTTAAATATTAATTGTGGATACCATCATAATTACCATGTTATTTTTACTACAACATAGGTATTGTGTCGGTATTGTGTCGGAAAAGTGGATTTTGGGAGTCACAGTCATCTTTTCAATTAATCCTACAGTTCTGTTATTCCATTTACACGTTTTCTTTTACACGGATTCTCGGGTTCAATTGACCGTGTAAAGCGTAAATCGGGGTGTGTGGATGTATATATATATATATATATATATATATATATATATATATATATATATATATATATATATATATATATATATATATATATATATATATATATATATATATATATATATATATATATATATATATATATATATATATATATATATATATATATATATATATATATATATATATATATATTATGTCAACCTCACTTTACCTGTTAATGTAACCCACAGGGTACCACGGAAAGTGAGAAATGCGTAAAGTGAATAACATAACATATGGGATTAAATGAAATAGAGACCAGCTGACCCCCAAACTCCACTTTTTCCAACACAATACCATGTTCTAGTAAAAATAACATCTTAATTTATGATGGTACATGCACACAATTAATACTTAAGAGAAATATAGTTGTTAAGTTGATGTCCATTCAAATAATGGACACAACTCCCCCCTCTTCTCACACTACACTGCTGGCTCTTCCCTCTCTGAGAAATTTTGGGGGAAACCAGGTATAGTAATAAATAATACCTCAAACTAAAGTTAGGATAATATAATTGACATTGCTGGATTCCTTGAAGACTAGGAATAGAATATAAATGTCATATATTTTGCAAAAAAGATAACATACTTACCAGATTAAACATTACATCTAAAATTGTATGTCTAATGCAAAATCTATGATGTTTATATTCAAAATGATCATCAAATTGTAAGAATTCCAGCAATGTAAATTATATTCTGGGCGGGTAATTTGTATGAATTTTATGAGCTAAAACAAATATCTTCAGTTAATAATAAAAAATATTCTTCATTTACACTATCTGTCAATCAAAGTACCCCACCTTGCCTCCTCTTCCAAGCGCCAGATGGTCAGTCCGTCCCAAACCTCCCCCACCTCCCACCAACCCTCCTTCAAGAGAAAAGTGGGAAAAACTAGTTTTTAACATTTAGTATTAAATAATACCTCAGATTGTTAGGATAATATAATTGACATTGCTGGATTCCTTTGTAAGACCAGGAATATTTTGAATATAAACGTCATATATTTTGCACAAAAGATAACATACTTACTCAGAGTGAACATTATATCTAAAAATTTTATGTATAATGCAAAATATATGATGTTTGTATTCAAAATGATCATCAAATTGTAAGAATTCAGCAATGTAAATTATATTCTGGCCGGGTAATTTGTATGAATTTTATGAGCTAAAATAAAAATCTTCAGTTAATAAAAAAAAATTCTTCACACGGGTAACAGATGGTTGGTCGCCGGTCCCTCCCTCCCCCACCCCAATGTCCCTACTAGATAAATGTGGGAATACCAGACTGTTTAACTTTTAGTAATAAATAATAGAGCAGACTAAAGTTAGGATAATATAATTGACATTGCTGGATTCCTTGTAAGACCAGGAATATTTTGAATATAAATATCATATATTTTGCACAAATGATAACATATTTACTCAAGAGTAAACATTATATCTAAAATTTGTATGTCTAATGCAAAATCTATGATGTTTATATTCAAAATGATCATCAAATTGTAGGAATTCCAGTAAATGTAATATATTCTGGCTGATAATTTGTAGAATTTTATGAGCTAAATAAAAAATTATACTTCACCCGTAAAGGGTACACCCACCATGGAATGTGAGCATCCTGGGTTCTGGCAGGCAGGGCACCACGAACGTGGGAAAGCGGAATGTGGGAATATATATATATATATATATATATATATATATATATATATATATATATATATATATATATATATATATATATATATATATATATACAGTCAACCCCTCTGTAATGATTGATTGTCAGACCAACCTTACAGCTCCAGAATTATGCCGATATAACAGCAGGTACACCACAGACCTCGGGGTACCACCATTCGGGTTGACACACCTCAGGTCGTCCACTAAGGACTTGACCTCGCCTCGCTAATGGCGTGAGCCGGTGACCTACAACTGCATCTAACCAAGACACCTGGGCAGGACCACACCTGCACACAGCTATCCAGATCAAACCAGTTTAGTGTTAATTGTTAGAGGCTGGGCCCACTCATATAAAGGCCCTACAGTCCCGCTCCACGGGCATTACGATTATCATTATCGTTCTGGTCATACTGATTCTCATTCTGGTTGCTATCATCTCTCTGCTCAAGTCGTCACTCGGTTCACTAAGCAGAGTCACGCCGCCCTCCCAGGTCGGGAGGGAGACCTCCGACCAGACCACGCATCGCCAGCTAAGCAGATTCTCCCATAGGAGGCAGCCCAGCCAGCACTCACTGGCCTACGCCAGGTACAAGGAGTCTTGTCAGAACGTCCTAGGTTGAGTTACCTACTGGGAAGTGTATTCATTCAGGTGTGTCCGAGAGTCAGTGTCAAGTAACGAAAGCATAATGTGTTAGTACCCGATATAATAGTGATATTAATGTGTCCATGTCATTGAGTGAATTAATAAATAGTTGTATCAAGAGGTGTTTAACAAGTTGTCCCTTTAAGAAGTGATATATGTGTATTGACATACGAGATAAGATAAGCGTGATGCTGAGTAACAACATCCAGGCCACGCTACCAAGTTTCCTATCTTTACATTTCTACTCTCTATACTTCCTACTCTATACTTCCTACTTATATATATTCTTCTCCTCCCCACAGATCACAGAAAGTGAGGGTTGACTGTGTATATATATATATATATATATATATATATATATATATATATATATATATATATATATATATATATATATATATATATATATATATATATATATATATATATACAGTCAACCTCTTTCTTACGCGGTCCCATTCCGCTTTCCACGCACGGGTGCCCTGCCAAAACTCAGGATGCTCACATTCCGCGGTGGGTGTACCCTTTACCGCAGGTGAAGTATAATTTTTTATTTAGCTCATAAAATTCATACAAATTATCCGGCCAGAATATAATTTACATTGTTGGAATTCTTACAATTTGATGATCATTTTGAATATAAACATCATAGATTTTGCATTAGACATAAAAATTTTAGATATAATGTTTATTCTGGTAAATATGTTTATCTTTTGTTGAAATATATGACATTTATATTCAAAATATTCCTGGTCTTACAAGGAATCAGCAATGTCAATTATATTATCTAACTTTAGTCTGATTTATTATTTATTACTAAAAAGGTAAACAGTCTGGTATTCCCACATTTATCTAGTAGGGACGTTGGTGGGGGTGGGGGAGAGGACAGTGACCGACCATCTGTTACCGTGTGAAGAATATTTTTTATTAACTGAAGATTTTTTTTAGCTCATAAAATTTATTACAAATTACCCGGCCAGAATATAATTTACATTGCTGGAATTCTTACAATTTGATGATCATTTTGAATATAAACATCATATATTTTGCATTAGACATAAAATTTTTTAGATATAATGTTTACTCTGAGTAAATATGTTATTTTTGTCCAATATATGACATTCAAAATATTCCTGATCTTACAAGGAATCCAGCAATGTCAATTATATTATCCTAACTAATCTGAGGTATTATTTAATACTAAATGTTAAATCTAGTTTTTCACCCTCTTTTTCTCTTGAAGGGAGGTTGGTGGGAGGTGGGGGGTTGGGACGGACTGACGGCGCGGTTGGAAGGGAGGCAAGGTGGGGTACTTTGATTGACAGATAGTGTCGTGAAGAATATTTTTTTATTAACTGAAGATATTTGTTTTAGGTCATAAAATTCATACAAATTACCCGGCCAGAATATAATTTACATTGCTGGAATTCTTACAATTTGATGATCATTTTGAATATAAACATCATAGATTTTGCATTAGACATACAAATTTTAGATGTAATGATTGCTCTGAAATATATTTATCTTTTGTGAAAAATATATGACATTTATATTCAAAATATTCCTGGTCTTACAAGGAATCCAGCAATGTCAATTATGTCCTAACTTTAGTTTGAGGTATTATTTATTACTATACCTGGTTTTCCCCAAAATTTCTCAGAGGAAGAGCCAGCAGTGTAGGTGAGAAGAGTGGGAGGATGCGTGTCCATTATTTGAATGGACATTAACTTAGCGACTGTATTTCTCTATTTCTCTTAAGTATTAATTTTGTGCATGTACCATCATAAAATTAAGATGTTATTTTTACTAGAACATAGGTATTGTGTTGGAAAAAGTGGAGTTTGAGGTGGCTGGTCTCTATTTCATTTAATTTCATATGTTCGTTATTCACTTTCTTAGCGTTTCTCACTTTCAGCGGTACCCTGTGGAGTTACATTAACCGTAAAGTGAGGTTGACTATATATATATATATATATATATATATATATATATATATATATATATATATATATATATATATATATATATATATATATATATATATATATATATATATATATATATATATATATATATATATATATATATATATATATATATATATATATATATATATATATATATATATATATATATATATATATATATATATATATATATATATATATATATATATATATATATACATATGAAAATACCTGTCAGGATGATTGCTCCAGGAATCTCCTTCTCTAGTCTCTTTGCCACTGAGATATGAGACTCAGGGAATCCCATAATGCAGATATTACGTGTCCTTTGTCCTGCTCAGAGCTCTAAGAACATAGACCTTCTCGTTGCTCATCTTCTCAGGCATCACGATGATGCAGTAACCTTCACTGCCCCACATAATGCTATTCCAATTCTGTAATACAAATTTAAATTCTATTCAAGAAAGTTTTCCTGCTTTGTTCATGATATGACTGATAGTAAATGGCTTCTGAAAAAAACAGTAATGCTAAAAAATGAAAAGTCACATTTTCAATCATATGACAAGGAAAGATGATAAGAGTGAACCAAAATTATACAAGGAAAATGAATGCAGTACTGTATTGTAATAGTTATTACAGTATTGATTGCTGTAAAAAGAAAATGTATTTGAGGAAGAGCATACTGGATTCAGAGAAGGAAGAGTATGTCGTCAAAAATTAACCTGCATTAACCCCTTCACCCGAAGTACAACCACATGCTCAAGGTATTAACCTGTATGTCGTTGCAAGATATTATAATTGAATGACATGACAGTGCCAGCCCCCAAAAAAAAAAAAAAAAATATTGCAGAAATCAATTCAGAATGGTAAAAAATATCTATGAATGAAAAAGGATGATCTGAGCATTTGATAAATTCTTGGGTTCAAAGTAATATTAGAACCAGAGGGTCAACCAATGCTGATTTATAAGATGCAATTGTAGATCTTGAAGGCCTTTAACTCTGAACAGAAATTCTAAAAATTCTAACATTGCTGTTTCGACAATGTGATTGGAGTCGTTAACCTGATAAATTGTTGAAAAAGTTTCCAGCTTCTCATATTGCATAGAAGTTTGGGGTCTATGACCTGCTATCACTTGGTTAACTATATTGGAATTACCCAACAACCTATTTAACATCTTTGAGAAACTCCAGCGTTAAGTGCCAGGATATCTCGAATTGAGGTGCAGTACCTGGTCTAGATATCCTTGTTGCAATTGTAGTGGATGCAGGCACCAGTCCAACAGATCCAGACACCACAGTTGTAGGATCCTATATGGTGCAATAAGAGGACCTTGCCTTGGAAGGATCTGAGTTTGTGAACCACTTTGGGCAACATTTTTACAGGTGGGAACAGATAGACTGAATTCCAACTGTTCCAATCTATGAGTAGAGCATTACCTAAAGGATTCAATCATTCCAGAGATGCATAAAGTGGCATCTTGTGATTGTTTTTGTGAGGCAGAGATCTATTTTTGGAGTTCCAAACTTCCTCACTAGACTCTTGAATTCTGATACCTTTAGAGACCATTCTGTTTCCATCCATACTGAGGCGGGACAACGCATCTGCCAATTGTTTTGTACACCCGGTATATGAGTTTCTATGAGGTAAAGTGTTTGTGTGACACAAACTTTGAAAAAACTTCTGACAGTTTTAGAAGGGCCAAGATCTGGTTGAACCTTGATGATTGAGACAAAAACACTGCCGCTCTTGTTGTCCATGGCAAGAGAATTGTCATTTTTGAAATTTGGGTTTGCCAACAAAAGAATATGACTACTGCAAATTTTTTTTGTATTTTGTGTTTGGCCCAAAGGTTTGCTCCACTTCCTTGTGGAACTCTCCTTTTGATGAATGGTATCCCCATTCTATCTTGGACGGCGTCCGTACAAACGACCAAGTCTATTTGAGGGAACCCAGGAGATGAACAGATTAGATTGTCTAAATTTGTCCACCATGACAAATGATTCTTCATCTGAATAGGGAGAGAAAGAAGCAATATTTTTGTTTTGTGAAGCAACTTCGACCCCAGAGAGTTAGTTGCTTCTTCCTTAATAGTAAAAGGAACTACCATGGTGGCAAAATTCAACAGACCCAGAAGTTTTTGCAAATTGTGCCAAGAAACCTCTTGCTTTACAAGGCTTCTACAGGTAGTTCTGCTATAGCGATAATTGTGTTCTTGTAAAATATCGTGTTATAGAAAATCGCGTAATAGAAATAACAGGGCTTATGGAGAAAATAGGGTTAGGTGCAGATTACCGAAATCGAAAAAATTTAGTAGTTAGCCTAACACAAAGGATATACGGTCTAAATAAATGTTATATTCATATCTAATAATGAAATCATACAGTAAATGTAACACTTTACTTGATGGGGAGAAAAGTGATTTTGAGGTTGATAAATCGAGCTTCTCTTCTAGTGTTATATCCTTTCTTTTACGATCATCACCAGGAATTTATCACCGGACGCTTCTTGTTGATATTCTTCTTTACTATATTCACAAAATTGGAAATAGTAAGCAAAATCGCGTTATAACAAGCGTTCGCGTTATACAAATATCGTTCCTAATTCATAAATAGCGTTAGAGCAAATTCGCGTTATCAAAACCGGCGTTATAGCAGAAATCACTGTACTTGGTTTATCACATGTTATTTTTTGTTCTGGTAAACTGACTGACTGCTGATTTGTATCCCATTGGAACCCAACCAATCCAACTTTGACATGGTATTAAATTTGATTTGACCTTGGTTTATCTTAAACCAAGGTTTTGAATTAGTACTAGTGTCGTTGGTTCATCCTTCGAAAAGTTTCCCTCTATCAATGTCGTCTAGATAAGCAAAAGTTCTTATGCCCTCATCGCAAGGATCTCCTTGGGATGTTTGCCAGTTTGATAAACACTTTTGGCATAATTATCAGACTGAATGGCATCACTGTGAATTGATAACACATATCCCTGCGAACACTAGAAACTTTTGTACCTGGGAGTAACAGGCACATGATAATAGGCATCTTCGAGATCCACTTTTGAGATCCAAGCATTGGGCAGAAGTAGATGCCTCAGATGATTGTAAGTGAGCATCTTGAAACTTCTTTTGGTAATGAACTTGTTCAGGACGGAAAGATCTAAAATCCACCTCAATTTGTCGCTGCCTTTTTTGGGGACTGGGAACAGGCAAGACATGAAACACCCTGACTGCAACATTTGTATCGCACTCCTGTTTAACAGTTGAATTACAAATTTGTGAGTAAGGGTGGCTTTAACCCCTTTTTGTAACACTAGGGAGGGCCAACCTAGTCCATGTGAGGTCCCTTGATTGTTTGTAAGCCCATAAGGAAGAAGTCCACCTGTTTTCCCAACCCCTAGACGACCCAACTGTCTGGCTTCATTGAAGGGTGGTCACTGTTGTGGTGGAATAAGGTCTCCTTCCACTTCTGAACAAACAGCCACCCTTACTACATCTTGGATTGTTTCCTCCTCTAAAGTTTCCTCTAGGTTGATAACTGAACCTATCAGCTGGTCCTGTTCCACTGTAAAACCTTCCTTTTTCAGATCTCCAAAAGGTCTGAGGACTCTGGGAACAGTAATATTAATAGCTTGCTCAACAGCTGATCTATATTTAACCAATGTTTGTTCATCAAACAAAGCAGGAGAAAGAGGGGAAGAACGTGAGCAATGGATAAGACTACCACTTGAAGCATTATTTGGACTTGCTTCCTTAGCTGGGCTTTTAGTTTTAGGGCTTTCAACAACATTTCCAAAAATGAGTTGTACAGGAATATGGAATCCCTGTATAGCAGCAGCAAAACATCTGTCTACTTCTGAACTGTCCTCATAGTCCAGCACAAACTTAGTAAATTTGAACTCAAGCAAACAGTGCAGAAGTAACTGGTTTCAAATTTATTTCATAACTTATGTCAGCATATTTTGGGGCTGACAAATACTGGGAAAGTTCATATAAGGTACTTTTGTAATTAAATTGGAACTTCTAAAAACTAAACTTGTGAGTACAGGTGTATTCCTATCTGCGGAAATGAATGTTAAGTCTTTCAATACTGTATTAGCCCAGATTTCATCTATTTCAGAGATAAATTCTGGGCAAATATCAGGCCAAGAAATTGTAGTATCACCTTCTAAAAACAATGAATGATGACCCACAATTGCTTTGGCCTTTCCGCCTCATCCCAGGAATTTTCTGGTAATACAATACGGCCGATATAACACGAGATACGCTCCAAGAGAGGTCACTTTAAACTGAATTCGCACTAAATCGAAGTGTTGTTTCAATGGAATAATTTAGTTTGGTACTTGAGAGAAACATAAAATACTATAAAGACTGAGAGTCTACCCAGATGCACCTCAGCCCATCTAGAATAAACAAAACATTGTTTGTAGTACAGTATTACTCCCCTCACGGTTTCACTTTCCATGATTTCATTTACGGTACCTTGCCAGAACCGATTACTTTCATGTGCATCTACTCATATACGCCTGAAGTATAATTTTTATTTTTTATTTAGCTCATAAAATTCATACAAATTACCCGCCAGAATATAATTTACATTGCTGGAATTCTTACAATATGATGAACATTTTGAACATAAACATCATGGATTTTGCATTAGACATACAAATTTTAGATCTAATGTAATAATTTGGTTTACATAAAGCAAATATTTTATCTTTGTGCAAAATGTCAATTATATTATCCTAACTTTAGTCTGAGGTATTTATTTTACTAAAAGTTAAAATCTAGTGTTTTTACCCAACATTTTCTGGTAGGGAGGAAGGGGGGTGGGGGAGGGTTAAGAGGGGAAGGAGGCAAGTTGGGTACTTTGATTGACAGATAGTGTCTGAAGAATAATTTTTTTTTTTTTTATTAACTGAAGATATTTGTTTTAGCCTCAAAAATTCATACAAATTACTGACCAGAATATAATTACATTGCGGAATTCTTACAATATGATGATCATTTTGAATATAAACATCATGGATTTTGCATTAGACATACAAATTTTAGATCTAATGTAATAATTTGGTTTACACAGCAAGTATTTTATCTTTTGTGCAAAATATATGAAGTTTACATTCAAAATATTCCCTGACCCAAGGAATCCAGAAATGTCAATTATATTATCCTAACTTTAGTCTGAGGTATTATTTATTACTAAACGTTAAAATCTAGTGTTTCACCCAATCATTGAGAGGTAGGGGCCAGTGAGCTGGGAAGAGGGGGGATTTGAGTCCATTATTTGAATGGACATTAACCTGGCGACTGTATTTCTCTTTAAATATTAATTGTGTAAGCATACCATCATAAAATTTAGATGTTATTTTTACTACAACATAAGTATTGTGTCGAAAAAGTGGAGTTTGGGGTGTGGGCCAGTCTCTATTGGAATTAATCCCATATGTTCTGTTGTTCACTTTACGCTGTTTTCACTTTCCGCTGTAACCTGTGGGTTCAATTGACCGCAGAAATCGGGTACTTACTGTATTATGTTAAAACAAACTCTCATAAAACAACACAGCTAAAATTATGGGACTTGAAATGGTCTGTTTACTAACGATCAGCTCATGGGAAGATTGTGGGTGGAGGAGGTGAGGTGATATGTTTGACACTTGATGCCATGGTCTAGTGCTTATTTATTCATCTGTCCTAAGAGTGACTAAGCTTTACTCTTATAAAATGTCACTAAACTGACCTGGCAGAATATACAGTGATCCTCGGTTAACGAACTTCAGTTAACGAAATTTTGGTTAACAAATTACCTTCCATAAGAATCTTCAATTCGTTAACGAAATTTTACGTAATCGTGTCAACATGTTTTCACCTGCTCACCAGCTGTAGTATTAGTCCGTCACCAGTAATCGGTTTTAGGCTTAAATTCGTTACCATTTGAGTATATATCAAGAAGGTTGTACTATTCAATTTTCCAAGTCTTATATTAAAGTTTTAGTCATTTTAACAATTATTTAACATAATTGGACAGGAACTAGTTTTTAGCTACCAAACAGCCACCAACACACCCAAAAATGCCAGTGTGTGTCCCTGCTCAGTGGAGGAAGCTTGCTTGACTCTCTCTTAAACATAAACTATTTTTACGTTTTTACAGTACAATTATTGGTCATTCTGAAATTTATTTTACATATTGACAATATATAGTGCAGTGCAGTGTTGATTTAGAGAAAATAATCTTGAATTACACTAGTGAACTTAAAATTTTATGGGTGAAATGGCAGCATGAAGCATGGGGTGACTTCTCTTCACCCCACTTCTTCTCTTCTCCCTTTCTCCTCCACCCCACTTCTCATTCCTATCATCATCATCATCAACCAGGAGTACATACACACACCAAAATGCACGTGTACTTTACTGCATCTATTTTTAGTTTGTATGTAATTTTGGTGAGCTGGAACCAATTACCAAAATCCCATTGAAACAATTGTTTCGGTTAACGAACAACCTTCTGGAACGTTGTTCATTAACCAAGGGACCACTGTAATTCTTATAAGATAGTGATTAATTTGAATATAAACATGCTATAGTTTACTAGACAAAAATTCTAGTCATCATTTAGTACATTATTTTGAGTACATGTACAGTACAGCTTTGCCCTTCAAACAGTGTAGCGCAAAATTTTTAAATATGATCATGAATTGAATCACGCAAAATGGTAAAGTTCGCTTTAAATTAAAACATTGTCCTAATTGTGGGTGTGGCTTTAAATCAATAATCTTAAATTGAATCGCTTTAAATCGACATTCTACTGTAATGGAAAAATTTTTCTCAGAAGTTCCTGAAATTGGCATTATATCATCTTTCAAATTCAGAAAAATAGCCCCCATCCCCAGAATTTTCTTGGTACGGAAAACTTTTTTCATAATTTCTGGAAAATGTGCCTGATTTTCATCTCTCAAACCCCCCAAAAACTCCCCATCCCCAAATTTTACAAAATGTGCCTTAGAAAATCTTTCTCAAAGCTAGATTTCCGAAATAAAAATTCGACTATCGGAGAGGTCTGGTTAGGAGGATTCCAACTAGATATTACTGTACAGTGGTCCTAGTCATCGAACACAGTTCGTTCCAGAAGTCGTTCGTTAACCAAATTTCATTAACCGAATTCATTGTTTCAATGGGATATTGGGTAATTGGTTCCAGCTCACGAAAAGTACATATAAAGTAAAAAAAATGCAGTAAAGTACGCACTTTGAGGTGTGTATGTAGAAGGCTCTGGTTGATGATGGAATTAGAAGTGGGGGTGGAGGAGAAGAAGAAAAAGTAAGGGGATGGAAGAGAAATCACCTTTCGGACCCATGTTTGATCGTCATTTCACCAATAAAATTTTAAGTTCAGGTGTAATTCAAGATTATTTTCTTTAAATCAACACTGCACTCGCTATATATTATCAATATGTTAACTAAAGTTCAGAATGACCAATAATTGTACTGTACTGTTAAACATAAAAAATACAGTCTGGCGGTTAGTCGACCGAACAACGTCCGATCGCATATCGTCCGGCCCCCCAAAAAATCCGTGGCGCCTGCTGGACCACCACTCCACGACCCCCTGGCGGAGAACCGATGATCTCATACTGGCCAATATGTGTTAAAGGAATATGCTTCTTTCCTAGGCTTTTTAAACATTTGCTTCCAAGTGTAATGTTAACCTACATCTATTGAGGATAAAATCTTCACCCACAAATTGACAATAACACATTTGCTGTAATCACACATATCTAGTTGCCTCAACAATTGCAATTCCAGTTGCAATTGGGGTTTATAATTTCAAATTCTGTGTCATTACTACGAAATAAAAGTATCTGGTGTACTGCACTCTAAGATTAAGAAAACAGACGACTCAGGAGTCCTGAAGTGAGAAAAAACGGACTCCTATGACGGGGCACTCAAATAAAGAGACATGGCTACATGTTTGTGGACTACCCACTGTACAGTATTGATGGTATATTTTTCATCACTTTGTAATAAACCTAGCCTTCCCATATGTGTGTTTCTGATAATTACCATAACATTATATATTTATATATTTAGCGGTTGCACAAACACAAGGCCTCACACATGCCACTCAGACTGACAGACTTGACAAGTTTTACCAACCATAAAGACAGTTGAAGCTTTAACATCACTCACAATGGATTGAATATTCAACTGTAATCAGACATATCTAAGTTTTTCCTCACAAATTTGCAACCCCAGTTGCAATTTCAAATTCTCTGTCATTACTATGAAATAAATAAGTGTCTGGTGTACTGCATAAGATAAGAGAAAATGTGGACGACTCCAGAGTCCAAGTGAGAGAAAACGGACTTCTTTTGAGGGCACTCAAATAAAGAGAGATATAGCTCCTTTCTTTGAGGACTACCCACTTTACATTATCCTTTTCAACACTTTGTAATAAACCTAGCCATGCCTATGTGTGTTTTATGATATTTACCATAACATTATACAGTATTTATATATTTAGTGGGTCTAAATGGTTGTAAAATAGGAAACTTGGGGTTGGGTGCCTGGAACCCCATTAGAATACAGTATTACCCGCCTAACGGTTTCATACAACGTTTTTATCATATCTGGCAGTGCCTCGCCAGAGTGAACTTTCATAAGGTTTTTATATCTTCGCGGTGGTGTCCGCTCGAGACGCTATTTTTAGATTTGCCCACCCGCCACCCTGCCTGACTGCCTGTTTTAGCTCATAAAATTCATACAAATTACCCGGCCAGAATATAATTTACATTGCTGGAATTCTTATAATTTGGTGATCATTTTGAATATAAACATCATATATTTTGTATTAGACATACAAATTTTAGATAAAAAATCCAGAGTAACTATGTTATCTTTTGTGCAAAATATATGACATTTATATTCAAAATATTCCTAAGTCTTACAAGGAATCAGCAATGTCAATTATATTATCCTAACTTTAGTTTGAGGTATTATTAAATTTAGTGGTTATCCCACATCTCCTTGGGACGGTTGGTGGGGGGTGGGGAAGGAGGACCGACCAACCTCTGTTACCCGTGAAGAATTATTATTTTTTATTAACTGAAGATATTTGTTTAGCTCATAAAATTCATACAAATTACCCGGTCTGAATATAATTTACATTGCTGGAATTCTTATAATTTGATGATCATTTTGAATATAAACATCATATATTTTGCATTAGACATACAAATTTTAGATAAAAAATTTTTCTCAAATTAACTATGTTATCTTTTTGTGCAAAATATATTTCAAAATATTCCTGGTCTTACAAGGAATCCAGCAATGTCAATTATATTATCTAACTTTAATCTGAGGTATTATTTAATACTAAATGTTAAAAACCCTGGAAGGAGGATTGGTGGGGGTGGGGAGGTTGGGACTGACCGTGGTTGGAAGAGGCAAGGTGGGGTACTTTGATTGACAGATAGTTTGCGTGAAGATTATTTATTTTTTATTAACTGAAGATATTTGTTTTAGCTCATAAAATTCATACAAATTACCCGGTCAGAATATAATTTACATTGCTGGAATTCTTATAATTTGGTGATCATTTTGAATATAAACATCATATATTTGCATTAAACATACAAATTTTAGATAAAATTTTTCTCTAGGTAACTATGTTATCTATTGTGCAAATATATGACATTTATATTCAAAATATTCCTGGTCTTACAAGGAATCAAGCGTCAAATGTATTATCCTAACTAGTTTGAGGTATTATTTATTTTAGTGGTTTTCCCCAAAATTTCTCTGAGA
>NW_024756345.1:0-12163 GCF_018991925.1 Homarus americanus
AAAGTTGGGACATGTTGAGATCATCAGTTGAGCCAAACGTTTATACTCAATATTGTTTTAATGGTATTTTAGAGCGACCGAAAAATGTAAACAAAATGGCCGGCTAGGTGACACATACCTTACAAGAAATAAACATGAGAACGAACACACACACACACACACACACACTCACACACACACACACACACACACACACACCAGTTTTACCCACATTATCACCAGACTATCGGCATACCTGGTCGGTGGACACCTGCCTCCTCCTCCTCCTCCTCACCTTGCTAATATGCTAATATGCTAATATGCTCTGGTATGTTCCAGTCTATTTAAGATATGCTCCCATCTATCTTAAAGAGCTTATGCTAAGTTGGTCTGATATGCTCCTCAAAGACTATGCTGATATACTCTTGTCATCTGATATGCCATTATGTTCATATCACTCTAAAGGATATACTAATATGTTCTGATATGTTGGTATGGTTCTGTCTCTCAGGGGGTGTGCTGATGTACTATAAGAGCATATGGGGTATGCTGATATACTTGGTTATGTAGCTAGGCTCATATCTCTCTTACAGGGTATGCTAATATACCCTGATATGCTTGCATCTATCTCTGAGCGTATACTGGTTGACTGTAATGACATAAGAGATATGCTGGTATGCTTCTAAGGGAATATGTTAACATACTCTAATAATAATTTGAAATGAGGTTAGCTATACCTTAGATTCAGGGGATATACTGATATGATATGAATTAACCTAGAAGTATACTGATATGTTCTCAAGGCATTCAGGGGCTCTGTTAGTATGCTTCGACATACTTTCGGAACAAGGTAAACTGGACCTTCAGAAGATAGGGTGATATGCTGACATATTCTGATGGATCTAAGAGAGAGTGGAAGACTATGAGAGCTAGTTAATATACTCAGGTATGTTGATATCCCTTCATGGCACTTGGGATATATGGTAATATACTCAGATGTGTCTCTTTGGATATACTGATATGCCACTAATGGGTCCCCAGAAAGCAGGAGACAAGTTGATCTGCTTCGAGGACACTAATCTGTATAATGATTTTTTCCCTGACTGTTAAGAAGTATACTGGTATATTTCAAATGTTGCTTAGTATTATAGTATACTTTGGGCTGTTCTGAACATATTTCACAGCTGATTTTCAGAAATATATACTGCTGTCACTGGCTTGTTTATTCCGGAGACATTGATTATACTTTGAGTATGTTGATATGCTTTGTTACCAGTCAAGGAATATGCTGATATGTTCTGACACTTCTCAGTGATTACCCTGATATACTTAGATACCTGACAGTATTTATTGGAGTATAGTGTCCTATACTCTGATGTCATTCTAGTGATATGCTGATGAGCTGACATACCGCTTTATGTAACTGTGATATATTGAATCATATACATCCATTCCTCACGCTTAATATATATGATATTCTAAGCAATGCTGATATTATTTATGTTATACCCTGATTATATACTAACATACTACAGTGTCATTTATAGTGTATGATATTAAACATTCGGGGGTATACTTTGAGGTTATTTAGAGAATATGATGGCAAACGGTGATATACTCTGATGCCATATTTGGTATACACAGATATATTGATATAATTTATATAATATACCGATAGATATAACTAAATATCTGTGAAGTAAATCCTGTACTTTTTGATATACCATTCAGGGTGAAGGTATGCTAATATACCACGATAGCACCCGTCTCTCAGCGCTAATATACCCTGATGGCACACTTAACATCCTGGCGCCGGTCGTGGGGTATACTGATATGCTAAAGTCTTCTTCATCTTCTAATATCTCGACTTCAGCTTCGTAAACTGTGATTACTTAAACGTATTTAACGCTCGTTTACGTAACTTTTTTGTAGAATAAATGAATGTATATCCGGGGTTCTTCTGTTTCTTTGTCCATCTGATGTTTGCGTCCATGTTGAGGAGAACCACTTAGCAGGGCTCGCATTTTCCCATAATGTGTTACCTCAAGTTCCATAATTTGCACTTAGTGAAGCCACGATATCCCGCGTTATGTTGCCCGTCTTACTTCCTTCTGGGTTATGTGTCTTAAGTTGGTGAAAAAATTAAATTAAGGCTGAATTATTGTTAAATGTTAAGGTATTATAGTACTTGTCTGTCGTGTTGTTAATATAACATAGTTTCACCAGCAGTATGTACTCAAGAGCTTATTAACATCGTTGACGAGTCAGAGCCGCAACACTGAACCAATCTATATGAACATTAACACAAAAATAAATTGTTACATTACATCGACTATCAAGACATAACTTACAATACAAATTAATAAATAATTGTACCAGGCAGATAAAAATATTAGTTACAAAAAATTATGAAAATAGTCTTAATGTTCACGCCAGAACTTACCCCATAACAAAAGCCATACAACATTTCCCCAGTTAAGACTTCGTTAAATACAATCTCAAACTCCTTCTCAGAAACTGTGTGTTGGTGGTGTGCCACGTGTGGTGTGTGTGTGTGTGTGTGTGTGTGTGACAGCACCTTTGATTTATACAAATATTCACCCAAATGAATAACACCAAGTAATTCACCATGTTATTCACGACTCTTAGATCGCTTGGCTTGCGTCTCTCAAAAGGTTGGGCCAGGGTCAGCTGATTCAGTAAACACCGCTCACATTAATAGGGACCTGCCACACTTTGCCATAAACAGATAAATTGTACCGGGAATTTTCCCCCCACACACTCATCATTGTCACTTTATGTAACTTGCTGACAAAACCCATGACCCTTCAGGCCTTTTACGCCCTTAATGCATGAGTCATAAAGGCAAGCATGAACTCCGCATGCTTCCCAGTTGGGCACTGTAAACGCTTCTGCGCTTCACCTTGCACAGGATGTAAGGGGTGCCCAATAAACTAGCCCCCTCGTGGGCAATCTGTAATCACTACCACTGTCTCGCGGCCCAGAGTAGTAGTTGGACATATCACTAGACAGGGAAATTCACACTTAACACAAGTGTTATCTCAAGGTCATATTCACAACACTTCCCTGGACAGAATTCATAATTTATTTTCTCATATTACATCTGTGTGTATACCTGCTACTAGATAAACAGAAAATGCCAAGAAGTGTTTACATCAAGCGCTGCCACTTAAGAGTTCCAAGAACTAAATTAAAACAATTAGTGTGTGTGTGTGCATGGTGTGAGTGTGCATGGTGTGTGTGTGTGTGAGTGTGCATGGTGTGTGTGTGTGCATTGTGTGTGTGTGTGTGTGTGTATATGGTGTGTGTTTGTTTGTTTGTATGGTGTGTGCATGGTGTGTGTGTGTGTGTGTGTGTATGTGTGTATGGTGTGTGTATGTGTATGGTGTGTGTATGTATGGTGTGTGTGTGTGTGTGTCTGTGTATGTGTGTGTATGGTTTGTGCATGTACGGTGTGTGTATGGGTGTGTGTGATTGTGCATGGTGAGTGTGTGACTGTGTATGGGGTGAGTGTGTGTGTGTGTGTGTGTTTCCATTGCCATGAGGATATCATACAATTCTTAAAGCACTGGTCACATGGGCGCATTTTTTTTTAGCAATTTCTTGCCGGAAAGTTATTTCGAGCAATTTTCGAGAAATTCGAGCAAGTTTTTGAAGCATTTTATTGACAATCGTGATAGTCAATTTCTTGACTATTTCGAGCAAGATTATCGGTTCAAAACCCGGTTAATACCATATTTAATGACACGAAGCTTATTTATCGAGTATTTACCTTGGCTATATATAACATAGATCAATAACATTATGTATAAAATGCACAAACAGTTTTTTACGACACACTGAGTTTATTTTTTGGGTGGTGTTTTGGCGTGTTTGTTTACAAAACACAAGCCCATACAGCCGGTCATTCTCCACACACTAACAACCCTCCCTACTGTAACTACGATAGTTGAACCAGTCTATATTAAACACTCGTTCCTCCTCCTCGCCAGCCACTTACGAGTCCCCAATAGTTTTTCTTCGCTTTCTCTCATTTCTTTTTAATAATAACAATAATACCAAGGATAGCTGCTGCGTCGTCTGCATTATTGTTGTGATGTTCCGTCTCCCTTCTACTCGCACAGCGGCGTTAACTTTTTTTTCTTGCTGTAGTAACTGAACCAAGAGCCACTCGTGTGACCACATTTGGAAGAAATTACTCGTAATTTCTTGCTCCAAATTAATTGCTCATCAAAGGGATCGTGTGACCGTAACTTAAGTCACCCTTTAAGAAAAACTGTAAATACTGATTCACAAAACTTAAGGATAATTTCTGACTTGGAACCATCGGTGTAATGCAGAAAACAGTTATTGTATTCTAAAACCTACCCAAGAAATCTTTTACCCACTTACGATATAATTCTTTTCTATTCCATCAATAGATGTTATTTTACTTTTTTATACGTATTTTTATTTTAGTAATTTATAAACTATATTCTTTATATACTTCATTACCTTTTAGTGTAATGAAGAGAATGAATTACAGAAGGTTTTTATAATTATATTGCGAACAATATTTTTCCTCGCAAAAAATAAACAATGACGATGATCTTGTTTACAATATGGAGCTTGATGTCTTACTCCATGTTCGTTTATTACATTTTCTGCCATACCCGACTGTTCTTTTCTTTCTTGTGGTGAAGGTTTTTGACAATTGATATATATATAAAGTTGAGTTAAGAATAATGACTCTGATATTATAGCCATTAGGTCCTGAATAATAAGTGGTGTCTAAGTGAACAAATGTATGATGTCTTCAATTACCAGCGTAGTGTGGGGTAACAGTGGGGGTAGAAGCGAAGGGTAGGAGTGAAGGGTGGGAGTAAGGCGTGGGAGTAAGGGGTGGGAGTAAGGGGTGGGAGTAAGAGGTGGGAGTAAGGGGTGGGAGTAAGGCGTGGGAGTAAGGGTGGGAGTAAGGGGTGGGAGTAAGGGGTAGGAGTAAGGGTGGGAGGAGTAAGGGGTGGGAGTAGGGATGGAAATGGGTGGGTAAAGGTGGGAGTAGGGGGTGTCGATGGGATGGGGTGGGGAGTTGGGGTTGAGATGGGGTGGGGGTGGGAGTGGGGGTTGGGAATGGGGTTGGGGTGGGGTTGGGGTAGGGTGGGAGTGGGCGTGGGGTGGGGTGGGGTTGGATGGGGATGGGGTGGGAGTGGGGTGGGGTGAAGGGGTGGGAGTAAGGGGTGGGAGTAAGGCGTGGAAGTAAGGGTGGGATTAAGGGGTGGGATTAAGGGGTCGGAGTAAGGGGTAGGAGTAAGGGGTGGGAGTAAGGGGTGGCAGTAAGGGGTGGCAGTAAGGGGTAGGAGTAAGGGTTGGGAGCAAGGGGTACGAGTAAGAGGGTGGAAGCAAGGGGTGGAAGCAAGGGGTGGGAGTAAGGGGTATGAGTAAGTGGTAGGAGTAAGTGGTAGGAGTAAGGGGTAGAAGTAAGGGGTAGAAGTAAGGGGTAGGAGTAAGGGGTAGAAGTAAGGGGTAGAAGGAAGGGGTGGGAGCAAGGGGTGGGAATAAGGGGTGGGAATAAGGGGTGGGATTAAGGGGTGGGAGTAAGGGGTAGGAGTAAGGGGTAGGAGTGACGAGTAAGAATGTGGGACAAGAGGGAGGGGTAGCAGTGGGGGGTAGGGTTAGGTTACAAACTTCTATTTACTTCATCATCTGTATCCTGCTGGTGATGTTCTCTCTTTAAACAATTTGTAAAATAAATAAATAAATGGTCAGGTGTAAATGGTAAGAATTTAACAGAGTAATACTGAGGTATTACAAGAAAGAACTAAAAACTGTCCACTGTGTGTATCAACATTTTATAAAAGTATTTGTGAAGCTGTAAAATACTTAGATATAAACTTTTAATTCAACTCTGTAATAAAAATAATTGCAATAATGAATCTAAACAAGAAATGAACTGGGTGAAAAAAATCTACAAAATACTAAAAATATAAAAAAGAAGAGTTACTCCGACTTATTCCGTGAAAATATTCCCAACTGTCCATAGAATCCGTTACAGTTTCCTTTATAGTAAGTGACTCACAAATGATTAATATTCCCATTCACCAATACTTTATTATATCAGAGAACAGTGCAGAGATAAGCTGGCCAATGAGCGATGGTCAAAGATAATACAGATTTAATACTGGATTGATAAGTACAGCTATAGTGATTTGTTTCATGTTACAGTAATAATAAACTTTATCAAATGTTATAACTACCAAAGTGTTATTTTCGTGATCGATACCCTGCTGCCAGGATTATAACATCGTTTAAAAGTTCAGTAAAAATATCATGCAGATTAAAACCTAACCTAGTGTATCGTAACCTAACTTAGCCTTTCCTAAGCTAACTTAGACTATCCTAAACTAGCCTAACCTATCCTAATCACACCAAACCTAACCTATCCTAAATTTATATATCATCAACAGATTTATAGATATGTTGGAGAAATAATTATCAAAAGTTTGTTGTCTCTGCAAATGTATTTTTAAAAAAAGAAAATGAAATTAAAACTTTCTAGAGAACTCAATTGTGTCATGAGCGTTGCGGCTTGGTTAGGTTAGGTAACATTAGGTTAGGTTAGATAAGGTAAGGTAAGATTAGGTAAGGTGAGGTAGTGTTAGGGTTAAATACATTTTACTAATTTTGCATCAAAATAATCACGACTGAAGGTATCGGATAAAAAACCTCTGAATATAATTCTTTTTCTGAGAAAAAAATTTCTTTACCACTTATTTTTTGCCCCACTTTTTTTATTAAGTTTGATGAACTTAGATTAGGTTAGGTATTATTTAACTCTGAGTCATGGGTACTTATTGGATACTTGGCAGAATAACTTGTTATAACTTGGTCCTAACAAAGGCGGAGTCTAAGCAAAAATGTTCACTTGACCTCATATTTGGATTTCATTACTGAAGGATATTTACAGCTATACCACATTAATAAGGTCTATCTGCAAGTTTATTCAGTCATAAAAAAAAATATACCCTAAATGTGGACAATAAAAATCTTCTATTTTGGTACAAATTACTTGAAAAGTTGTAAGAAGACAAAAGCTGCATCTCTTCCATAAAGCGAGAAATAGAACAGCCAAGCCTCTTCTTGTCGTAAAAAAAAACTAATATTGTATTTTAGTATGTTGATGTACAAAACATTTTCTTCATTATTCTATGATAAAACAAGTCTAACAAGCATTATTAAAACATATATTATTAATTTTTTTTCATG
This sequence comes from Homarus americanus, assembly GCF_018991925.1. Classification (NCBI taxonomy): domain Eukaryota; kingdom Metazoa; phylum Arthropoda; class Malacostraca; order Decapoda; family Nephropidae; genus Homarus; species Homarus americanus. The sequence goes on from NW_024756345.1 coordinate 7,243, forward strand.
CAATCCGGAAATAGCGACTACTATATCCAGGTTGATCGTGTTGAGGTCCTGTAAGTTACAGGCTAGATTACGAGCTCACTTACGGAGTTCGATGCCAAATATTTGTTTTGAGAATCCCGATCGGAGACTGTAAGTCCAGTTACTTGGTAAACAAGTAGATACAGTGAAATAAACTGCTGTACCTAAATATTATGTAACTCAAAATATATTCCCAAAACAGCACGTTTACAGATGAAAATAAAAAAAAGCATAAATAATACAAACAAAATCAATTAATATGTTTTTTATTACAGTATTTTTAAATATCAGAAGCGTAGGTTCAGCGCTTCTTTTGTGTCTTTTTCCCGGTGAAGATGTAGTCTCCCCATGGCAGGTACTGGTCCTTTTGTACACGGCAGAAAGTGGTAGTTTCCTTCTTCTTCTTGTTGTTTTGGGTCTTGTTGTTTTGGGTCTTAGTGTGTTTTGTGGTCTGCAGTTTGTTAGATCGGGGGCCCTTCTCCTTCATCTGGCAAGGCTTCACCTCCACCTTAGTCACCTTCGATACAGTGCGTCGGAACACCATTGTGATGTACTGACACTAACAGCTCTCTCACTGAGGTCAAATCAAAATTTGACCATACAGAAAGAATTACGGTTTAATAAGGTTGGAATTTAAAGAAATTGACAACAAAATAAAGCTCTGTTTATCACTATAGTAAAGAGGGATGGTGTTTGTAAAGATGATGGATGGTGTTTGTAAAGATGATGGATGGTGTTATAATATGTAGTGATGATGGATGGTGTTATATGTAGTGATGAAGGATGGCGTTATATTGTAGTAATGATGGATGGTGTTATATGTAGTGATGATAAGAGGGTAATATATGTAGTGATGATGGATGGTGTTATATATATATATTGATGATGCATGATGTTATATGTAGTGATGATGGTTGGTGTTATATGTAGTGATGCTGGATGGTGTTATATGTAGTGATGATGGATAGAGTTATATGTAGTGATGATGGATGATGTTATATGTAGTGATGATGGGTGGTGTTATATGTAGTGATGTTGGATGGTGTTATATGTAGTGATGATGGATGATATTATATGTAGTGATGATAGGATGGTTCTATATGTAGTGATGATGGATGGTGTTATATGTAGTGATGATGGATGATGTTATATGTAGTGATGATAGGTTGGTTTTATATGTAGTGATGATGGATGGTGTTATATGTAGTGATGATGGATGGAGTTATATGTAGTGATGATGGATGATGTTATATGTAGTGATGATGGTTGGTGTTATATGTAATGATGTCGGATGGTGTTATATGTCGTGATGGATGGTTCTATATGTAGTGATGGTGGATGGTGTTATATGTAGTGATGATGGATCGTGTTATATGTAGTGATGATGGATAGTATTATATGTAGTGATGATGATGGATGGTGTTATAAGTAGTGATGATGGATGTTATATGTAGTGATGAAGAATGGTGTTAGTGAAGATTGTGAAGTGAGATGTAGTGAAGATTGTGAAGTGAGATGTAATGAAGATTGTGAAGTGAGATGTAGTGAAGATTGTGAAGTGAGATGTAGTGAATATTGTGAAGTGAGATGTAGTGAAGATTGTGAAGTAAGATGTAGTGAAGATTGTGAAGTGAGATGTAGTGAAGATTGTGAAGTGAGATGTAGTGAAGATTGTGAAGTGAGATGTGGTGAAGATTGTGAAGTGAGATATAGTGAAGATTGTGAAGAGAGATGTAGTGAAGATTGTGAAGTGAGATGTGGTAAAGATTGTGAAGTGAGATGTGGTGAAGATTGTGAAGTGAGATTTGGTGAAGATTGTGAAGTGAGATGTGGTGAAGATTGTGAAGTGAGATATGGTGAAGATTGTGAAGTGAGATGTAGTGAAGATGTGAAGTGGGATGTAGTGAAGATTGTGAAGTGAGATGTAGTGAAGGTTGTGAAGTGAGATGTAGTGAAGATTGTGTAGTGAGATGTAGTGAAGATTGTGAAGTGAGAGGTAGTGAAGATTGTGAAGTGAGATGTAGTGAAGATTGTGAAGTGACATGTAGTGAAGATTGTGAAGTGAGATGTAGTGAAGATTGTGAAGTGAGATGTAGTGAATTTTGTGAAGTGAGATGTAGTAAAGATTGTGAAGTGAGATATGGTGAAGATTGTGAAGTGAGATGTAGTGAAAGATTGTGAAGTGAGATGTAGTGAAGATTGTGAAGTGAGATGTATTGAAGATTGTGAAGTGAGATGTAGTGAAGATTTTGAAGTGAGATGTAGTGAAGTTTGTGAAGTGGGATGTAGTGAAGATTGTGAAGTGAGATGTAGTGAAGATTGTGAAGTGGGATGTAGTGAAGATTGTGAAGTGAGATGTAGTGAAGATTGTGAAGTGAGATGTAGTGAAGATTGTGAAGTGAGATGTAGTGAAGATTGTGAAGTGAGATGTAGTGAAGATTGTGAAGTGAGATGTAGTGAAGATTGTGAATTGAGAAGTAGTGAAGATTGTGAAGTGGGATGTAGTGAAGATTGTGAAGTGAGATGTAGTGAAGATTGTGAAGTGAGATGTAGTGAAGATTGTGAAGTGAGATGTAGTGAAGATTGTGAAGTGAGATGTAGTGAAGATTGTGAAGTGAGATGTAGTGAAGATTGTGAAGTGAGATGTAGTGAAGATTGTGAAGTGAGATGTGGTAAAGATTGTGAAGTGAGATGTGGTGAAGATTGTGAAGTGAGATTTGGTGAAGATTGTGAAGTGAGATGTGGTGAAGATTGTAAAGTGAGATATGGTGAAGATTGTGAAGTGAGATGTAGTGAAGATGTGAAGTGAGATGTAGTGAAGATTGTGAAGTGAGATGTAGTGAAGGTTGTGAAGTGAGATGTAGTGAAGATTGTGTAGTGAGATGTAGTGAAGATTGTGAAGTGAGATGTAGTGAAGATTGTGAAGTGAGATATAGTGAAGATTGTGAAGTGAGATGTAGTGAAGATTGTGAAGTGAAATGTAGTGAAGATTGTGAGGTGAGATGTAGTAAAGATTGTGAGGTGAACATAAGAACATAAGAACATAAGAAAGTGGGATACTGCAGGAGGCTGACTGGCCCATACAGGGCAGATCCCTTTCACACCCATCCCAGCACTTCCATGTGCCTATCCAACTTCGTCTTGAAGCTCCCTAGCGTCCCCGATCCTGCTATAGCACTCGGTAGCCTATTCCACATATCCACAACTCTATTACCAAACCAGTGCTTGCCTATATCCTTCTTGAATCGGAATTTATCTAATTTGTGCCATTTGTTCTAGTTATTTTCTGTTATTACTGGAGCTTCAGAACATCTTCCATTTTACCCTTGTTAATCCCACTTACCCACTCTGTACACCTCTATCATATTCCCCTAACTCCCCACGCCTCTAATGAATGCTTCCGGCTTTTCAGTCTTTTCTTCATATGGAAGGCTCTAATATTGAGAATCTATGTCCATTCTATAATATGGACACCAGAACTGAACCGCATAATCCATGTGTGGCCTCACTTATGCTAGGTAAAGTTTCAAGATAACGTCAGCAGTTCTGTTACTCACAGACCTAGATATGAACCCAAGAATCCTGTTTGCCTTGTTGCGAACGCTAATACATTGTTTTCTAGGTTTCAAGTCGTTGCTAACAAATACACCTTGATTTTTTTTCACAAACTGAGTTTTCTATTTCCGTGTTACCTAGTTTATACTTAACGTTTGTATTCGTCTTCCCTATCTGTAGTACCTTGCATTTATCACTATTAAAATTCATTTGCCAGTCTACTGACCACTCATGTAAGGTATCTAGATCTCTTTGAAGGTGTTCAAAGTCACTGTCTGAATTTATCACTTTCCCCATTTTGGTATCATCTGCAAATTTACTAATCCTACTAGTTATGCCTAAATCAAGATCATTAATGAATATAACAAACAGCAGAGGGCCTAATACAGATCCCTGGGGAACTCCGCTTTTGACCGCACCCCAGTCTGACTTTAATCCATTTATGCTGACTCTTTTTTTCCTACCAGTTAACCATGACCTAATCCATTTTAATACTGATCCACCTATTCCATGTGCTTCTACCTTCCTTATCAATCTCTCATGAGGGACTCTATCGAATGCTTTACTGAAATCTAACAAATTATATCATATGACTTATCATTATTCACCGCTTCAAATACTTCTGAGAAAAAGCTACAAATTGTGAGACAAGAACGTCCCTGGGTGAACCTGTGCTGGCAGAAGAATGAATTGCTGAATGTTTCCAAGGTGGCTTCTGATTTTTGTAGCACACTGACCTAGCAACTTGCCTATGATTGACGGGAGACTAATGGGACGTGTAATTTGATGCTATTGATTTATCACCCTTTTATAAATCGGAACTACATTTGCAAGTTTCTGCTTCTGCACTAGGCCCGATTCTAATGGACTTATTACATAAAATCACAATGATTACTCCAACCTTATCTCTACATTCTTTTTTAATATTCTAGCATATACCGCCCCGACCAGGCGATTTATGAGGCTTCAGTTTGTTAATTACTTTAAGCACATCGTTACTAGTAATATTGATATTCATCAACATATTTTCTATACTGTCGTTATATACCTTATGAAATTCTGGAAACTGTGCCAGGTTTTCATTTGTGAATACGGAGCGAAAATGACTATTTAACGTACTACACATTTCTAACTCATCATCAGTCATTTCTCCTGTCGTAGTTTTAAGGGGACCTATTGTATCTCTAACCTTTGATTTATACAGTTGATAAAAAGCTTTGGGGGTATATTTCGATTCGTTTGCTACCTTGATTTCATAATTTCTCTTTGCTTTCCTAATTTCTGTTTATACCTGTCTTGTTAGGTTCTGATAGTAACCAAGTAAGTGATTTTCGCCTTCTTAACTTTT
>NW_024756346.1:0-19891 GCF_018991925.1 Homarus americanus
TACATGAGATTAGTTAATATCAAGTGAATAATTCTAATCAAGTCTCATTAATTTGTTGAAATACTGATATTTGAAACTTTAAGGTATAATTGATGTAGGTGAGGGTTATTTCAATTCATTTTGTTTGCTAATCTCAAGTTTAGACATAAAGAGGCACAATATTTTGACTACCAAATTTGATTTTTAACATGTTGACAAAATTGACACACCCTACTGTAAGTAGTGGTCCCTCCACACGGCACAATTGGTTCCACAGTCACTCGTTAACTGAATCTATTATTTCAATGGGATATTGGGTAATTGGTTCCAAGTCACAGAATTCCCTTTAAATTAATTAAAAAGTACATACAAAGTACTGTATACCGGTAATATAATTAACAAAACATTAAATCTAAACAAAATACAGTACTGTACAGTATACTGTACAATAATAAATAAAAAGCAATAAAATATTTTAACACTTTCTTTGAGGTGTGCATGTAGAATGTTGCTGGTTGAATTGAAAGGTGGAGGAGGAGGAGGAGGACAATGAAGGGAATTGGAAGTGGGGGTGGAGGAGGAGGAGAAGGGAGAAGAGAAGCATTTTAATGCTTCTTGGAAGGCGAACTACCTTCCATAATATTGTCAGAAACCTTTGGAGTGACAGATTCTTAATAAATTCTTGTTTCACTTGAATTGAAATCACCTTCCGAGATTTCTTCGGACCCTTGCTTGATAATTTCACCAATAACATTTAAGTTCACAACAGTTTATTTAACTAATTCCAGATTTTTTCTTCTAAATCAACACTGCACAATGTATATTATCAATATGTTAACCAAATTTGAGAATGACCAATAATTTTAATGGAAAAATGCACAAATATTCAAGAGCATAACTTTCTCGAAGTTTACCGTATATGGCGACTCAAACACCAGGTCGACTTATACGCCGCCATATACAGTACTCCACTGGAAACAAAGCTAAACAGAGAACAAATTATTGGCGGACAAGTCGATCAGCTGATGCGCTCACCAAAATGTGTTTCTCGTAAGGCTGTCGTTAATAGAACTGAAAGTCCTTACAGGAGGTAACTCATTAACTGAAATCTCGTAGATTAAACCTCACGTTAATGGATGGTCCACTGTAGTGGGATTTTAAATATTGTTTTGTAAGTACGATATGCATATAGCATGTGCTACGAGGTGTGTACAAATCTGACTTATAAACGTCCTCAGGAACGTAATCCATTCGTAACCCGGGGACCTCCTGTACATGCAAATCATTTAAAGATGGTTATACATGGACCACCCAAAAGTTCGAAGACAGAATGGCAATGATGATGTGTTGATGCTCATAGCATTTTGATATGGTAAGATTGAGCAGTATATTGAAGAGAAATGGGAAACAGGGAGACAGGAGGGACAAAAAACATTCCATGTATGGTGAGAGCACAGGTAATGGGTCCTGTTTTTGCTGTCCTTTCAGAGAGGAACACCGTGGGGAGTGAGTTGTCAGATATGAGATAGGACAAAGAAAAAAAATGATGTGATGGCATTGTTTATTTTTTTAGGGAGAATCCTGCTTTGATTTAGTGGAAATTGTAATGAATAATGACTGTTAGATACACATGTAAGTGAAGTAATATGATCATCATTATTTTTCAAACCTAATTTTTACATTATTCATGTATTACTGCACATTGTTTTTCAGCACTTGACAATGTGGATGCTGCTCTTGAAGATGATGGGGATTATCGAGCACTTTCAGAGAAAGAACAGATGGATTTGGAAAGACTTATGGAACAGTGTGACTCTGCAGTCAGCAATGCTGAGGCCTTTGCTGAACAACTGTCACGTGACCTCTCTGTCCTTGATGGTGTAAGTGATAAGTATACGATAGTATTATTTTTTTCACCCATAGAATAAAACCTACTGAACTACTGATTAGAATTTTATCTTTTTGGAGTAAAAGTCATGCAGTATTACTCTAAAATTGATGAATTTAGGAATACTGTATTCATTTTATACATAAAATCCCTTTAACTTTTCTTTATCAGTGGAACAAGTTTCACAAATTAAATGACAGCATTTTTATAGTGAAATTTTTTGCCTCTTGCATAATTACTTTTTCTTGAACAATTTTATGAGATAGCTCAGGTTGACTACCACATAAAGCTTTGGTTTAAGCTAAAAATATTACAATAATTCATTAATATCCAGGAATTAAGAAACCAGAACTCAAAAATCCTGACTTTTTTAAGGACCCCCAAAACAACTTAATTTTTAAGCAACAAAAATCTTAGTCAATTGCATCCAGCATATCACAAAATGCTCTAACTTCGCATGATATTGTGCCATACAGTATGTACTGTACTCTGCATGTATCTACTCCGTCAGTACAATCCTAATTAACTGCTGCAAATATTTTCAGGCTAACATCCACAGTATGATGGCTTCAGAAGCTCAAGTTGAGGCCTTGATGGTGATGATTGATTCAGCTTATACAGAAGCAGAAAAAATTGAAACCCGACTAGATTCCTATGATGAGATCTTGTTACATGTGAAAGACTCTATTGAGAAAATGGCAGACAAGAATACATCCATTGAACAAACAAATGCAAATAACTCTAAGTTACTTGAAGAACTTGATAGGTTGATTGTAAGTTTGGTTGCTAATTATTAGATTCACTAATTTTGAGATTGTATGATCACTCACTCGTGAAATAATTTTTGTGGAAGTTCTTTATAGATTTGTGAAAATAAACTCCATCAAGTTCACTTTCCCCCTTTTTTGAAAAGTTGCCGACATGAATAATCTTTACCTAATATTTTTTCCAGCTTGTATAACTAATAATCTATGAATCATATCTTTCTTCCACTCCCATCTGTGCTACATAGATCAAGGGAGACAGAAAACCTCAAGAAAAGTTGAGAAAATGAGTACTCTACAGTATTGACATGACTTTTCAGTGAGATTTCAAACAGTTGACACCAAGAAAATATTTAATGAATATACAGATACAGGGTTTTCAATTTAGGTACTGGTTATGTGTGAAGTTTTGATTGTTAATGACTTAACTCTGAAGATCAATAATAAGTTTACATGAGAAAAACTAGAAGTCCAAAGTGATACTGTACTGTACTTGTTTCAGGTGCTACAGTTTAACAGAATGGTCTCAAGTGTTCCTCTGGCAGTGAGATGCTATATTTACTGTATTTATGATTTTAACTTTATCTTTGAAATATATACAGTACGTATGCCATTTATGTTTCAAAGGAAGCACACTTTTCTCCAAATTAATACAAAAAAATTCTGTATGAGAAAAATGGTGAGTTATGAATGAAAGATTATAGATGCCAAAGTGACATTTTTATGTAAAATTCAGTTTTTAGGTGTGGCATTCTCAGGAATATGATGGACAGTACAGTACTTTAATACCTCAGACTTATTTGTAAGGAATACCTTACTTGAATACCTAATCTTGAAATTAATGGTAGACCCTGCTGCCATATGGCATCACAATAATTGTGATCAGGTCCCAGACTGTTGATCTGACTTTCTACTTCATTTATACACAATTGCAGGGTCTCAATTGTTTCTCTTACTATGGACAACACAACATATATACTGCATATTGTTTCTCACTTTGATCTTTTTTTCATTTTTTTATTCCTTTATTATTATTATTATTATTATTATTATTAGTGTTATTATTATTATTATCATTATCATTATTAATTTATTATTTTATTTTAAATTTTGTATTTTTTATTATAAATTTTATTTACTTTGAATTATTATTATTATTATTATTATTATTATTATTATCATTATTATTATTATTATTATTATTATTATTATTATTATTATTATTTTTTTTATTATTTTTATTATTATTATTATTATTATTATTATTATTTTTTATTATTTTTATTATTATTATTATTATTATTATTATTATTATTATTATTATTATTACAGTTAACCCTCACTTTACGCGGTTAATGTAACCCGGAGGGTCCCGCGTAAAGTGAGAAACGCGTAAAGTGAATAACATAACATATGGGATTAATTGAAATGGAGTCCGGGCCGATCCCCAAACTCCACTTTTTGACACACAACTATGTTGTAGTAAAAATATTATCTTAACTTTATGATGGTATGCACACACAATTAATAATTAAGAGAAATATCAATAATATTAGGTTTTTTAACACTTACATTAGTAGAAAAAATGGCTGGGCACACGGGGATGGGCGGTTGGTTCCGAGGCAGAGGGCAGATTATTGGCCCTCACCTGTGTCACTTGTATCAATTGTATCACTATCCACCACAGAGGCTTGCAGGGCCTCTTTGTCAAACTCCCCAAAGTCCATATAAGTCCATATCCTCACCATAATTATCACTATCACTGACTTGGGCCGGCTGTGGTGGGTGGCGGGTGAAGAACTGGTAATGTTTTGATGACTGGGCGACCTTGTGCGCACCACGTTCGCGCAGCTTACACAACATGGCGGATGGCGGGAGGTTTGGATCCAAAAATGGCGCGGCTCGCCAGCCCCTCCCCGCGTAAAGGGGTACACGCACCGCGGAATGTGAGCATCCTGGGTTCTGGCAGGGCACCGCGTAAACGTGGAAACGCGGAATGTGGGACCGCGTAAAGTGAGGGTTAACTGTATTATTATCATTATTATTATTATTACATTTTTGCCACCCAGGCCCCGATGTGGGTCAGTGACCTGTGCCCAGGTGGGCTAATCCCCGTGAAAAAATAAATAAAATAAAATAAAAAATCAGAAAATTTTTGCATTAAATACCACTGCAGTATTTTTATGAGACACCAAGTAAAACAGTTGCTGTCAAGTTTGTTTTAGTGTGCTTGGGTGTTTATTATTACAGAATTTTGTAATTGATCCTTACAGAACCAGCTAGATTTGCCAAGAAACTATGTGAAAGACTTGTATGAGCCAGACCTCAACAAGGCTGGCATGCTTCCACAGGCAATTCAGGCTGCAGCTGCCTTGCAGTTGGTCATCAATGCTCCAATTTCTTCACAGCTTTCACAGTTACAGGTGATTCAAATGATTATTTCAGTGTACAGTTCTTTACTTAATTTAGTGACATACCAGTAAGTCTTCTTTATCCCCTTGAGTGAGAGAGACTTAGCTGATGTCCTCTTACACCAAGCATAAAATCCCTAAGGGATACTTTGCCCTTTAAAGGGCTTAGTGTTAAACAGGTAATACAGTATTTGTTTATTTCCAGCTTATATTACCAGTGTTGCAGGATGAATTCACAGCTTGATAATTTGTTGGCTCAAACAGTTTTACCTTTCATTTTATTTTGGCAAGCCATTTAGGTAATGTATACAAGAAAGCTCTGACTTACACAGTTGTTTTCGTTACTTTCTGTTAGAATTTCTTGCCCAGGTTGATTGTAGGGCCGATGCTATTGGAATTTTTTTAACTTAGACAAGCTGTTTTAAAGCAGAAAGATGCAGTCATTCCGACCCATTTCTACATGAACTCAATAGCTAATATCTTTTGGTTAAGAGGTGAATCATTTTAATATGCATCTCTTCAACAGATAATTCTTTAAGTTTTCTTTAGATATCAAGCTCTTTACTCAGAGAAGTTTCCATGTTTCCATGTATCCAGTATATAATTTGTTTTTTATTAGCTGCATTACCCAAAACAGTAAAAGAAGCTGCTGAAAGTACAAGTTCTTTTTTGGTGAAGAGTACAGGTATTCATTGATCATATGAAAAGGTAAATGACGTACAGGTATTTAAAATGTAAGAACAAGAATCCAACCATTATACTGTATGAGGTATTGTGAGTGTACTATAGGGAAGATTGAGCTGATTTAGAGAAAGAAATATGAATATTGTAGATATAATACAGAAATAATTCTTTGTTTATGTTTAGTTTACAGGTTTGTTGAGTTACTTCACTTAATTGCACTTCATTATTCGACATCATAGGTCATTTTTATTGTATATTTCTTTTCAGGCAGTTCAAGATGAAAAGAAGAGATTTGATAAGTTGAGAGGCAGATTCAGTCAAATTGTATCAAGACATCTAAATAATCTCTTCATTCATTTGGTGAGTTAGATATGATTACTGTATTAATATAATGTATTGATATACTGTATAACTCACCAACATGAGTAGGTTTGTCTAATAAATTCAAATTTACTTTATATTACCTTAAAACATAATGTTAATGTAATTAGCCATTTAATGTAATGCTCATGTATTTCAATTAAAGGGCAATGATCCAGGAGAAACATTGAGCTTACATGCTGAGCAGCTTACACTGCCTCGCCATGGAAGTATCCACACTGAGCTGCTTCCTTACACCCCACTCATGCACTGGATTCGAGCTCTTGATCACCGTGCATATCAACATCTAAACAAAACCTATGCTACCTCCATCAGCAAGCTTTATGAACGTGATATAAGACTGTTCTTTGAGGAAGCAAGACAACGCATCTCTGGTGGAAGGAGATGTGAGTTTGAGTTATTAGTGGGGCACAGTTTATTAAAGTACTGTACTGTATTGTCACTAGATTGTTTACTTGTTCAAAACTACTGGTATATTCTTAATCTCTCCTTATAATTTCAGTACAGTATCTAAGATAAATGCTGTGACCTATTTTCAATTGATGGTCAATTTGATTTGATCTCATTTGATATTTTGTTAGTGTATGTAATAATGTTCAGTATTATGGTTTAAATCTAATGTGTTACAGATAAATGACTGACCGCTCAGTTACTAGCCATCCAATCAATGGTGAAAAGTGTTACTGTTAATTTAAATCTGAAAATAAATATATTAAGGTGTTTTTAAAAAGCAGAACAACCAGGACAGATTCGAGAAGGATGCTATCCAGTGTGACTCAACCAAACATCATGGGTTTTCCCTGGGTACTGTGGTTTCCTCCTGTACCAACAATAGACTATAAAGGTCATAATAAAGTAACAAAGAACAAACCAACTGCCCAAATGGCCAGTGAACTGATAATGGGGGAAATAATAAATACATTAAAAGGTAAAAAATGGCTGAGCTACATTCCAGGACATTCTTACCCTATTTTTATTTGATTCCTTACCAATAACACATGCTAGTTTTTCCTCCTGCTAGCTCTTCAGTAAGAATATTGTGATATCTCTGTTTCTTACCTTTAAATATTGTATTCACTTGCATATTAGACTTGTAGAGTACACTAGTCACAGTTGAGAAGAAAAATACAGTAGAAGTCCAAAAATCCGGACTGCTTGGGGATTGGGTCGGTCCGGATTTTCCGGATTCTCAGGCAGTACTTTTAAAATTCAAATTTAAGGAGGAATAAAGAAGAGATGAACAGGTACATTTTGATAGTTTATTCATTAGCAAATATAGCATGTTTCATTTATCAAAATGAGCAGTTTTAAAGAAAAAGCTGTGAATTCTAGAATTTTATTCTTTGCCTTTTTTTCTATCATAAATTGTAGACTTTCCAATGTCGTATGTTTCCATAAGAACAGTATTGTTCACACCACGTTCTATTTTCTTAATTATTTCAAGTTTGTCACTCAATTTCAACGTGTTCTTCTTTCTTTTCGCACAACAAAGTTTATCTATTTTGGGAGCCATTATTATGGGCTTGTACAGTACTCTGTAAATGGAAAGAGTAGGACTCAAAATTGCATACGTTGTCACAGTTTGATTGCTCGTTTTAAAGTGGCGACCGCGTGGTCGCTTGTTGTCGCTGTGTAGCTGTGATGCTCACGTATACTCAAATACTGTACACACAAACGCCCGCTAAAAAACCCCAAAAAAACAAAAACAAAAACAAGTTTGAGTTTTCGAAAAGTCCGGATTCTCGGGTGGTCCGGTTTTCTGGCATCCGGATTTTCGGACTTTTACTGTAATTGCACGTCTTGGAATTCTGAAGGGGATGTACTCGATATTGTAATTTTCTCATCAGAAATAGTAGCATGCCATCTCTTCTCAGTAGCACCAGATGCATTAGTTTTAATTTCCTTTCTCTTTATGCTCATAGTATTGGTGGGTACAGTTAAATGAAATTTTTATTCTCATTATAAATACCCTTTACTGTACAGTGCAAACATTTGTTGTCCAGTGATGAACATCGTCTATTTATTGTATTTAAATTTTTCTGGGCTTACACAGCAAAATAATGGAGTTTGATTGTGCAATAAGAAAAAGTGGGAGTGATTTGGGCTGCCACAGTACTATATCGAAAGAGCAGTATCGAATCACACAACAATGAGGGTCTACTAAATAGGATGTTCAAATTTGTGTGAATGTAATCAGAATGATATGATTTTACCGGTGTCTATCTTTTGCAGTACGTGGAAGTGGATCAAGTCAGGATATTGCTAGCATGTCAGGTGTGGCAGGAAAATTGACATCCCAAATAAAGCATGGAGCACAGACACTGGGAACACGCACCAACACTGGGGCACTGCTAGGTGTTGACCGTGACCAATGGGGCTCAGAGGTACTGTATTTGTATTTCACCCCTGCAGTTTATCTACATTTTACTCTGCAAATAATACATATTTTATCTTCAACAATGACAGTTAAGGACAGGGAAAGAGATGCTTTAGGTCTGTTGTAAATGCATGACCTTACTTTTTGTGTGTAAAACTGCGTACCGTATATCACGGCCTATAAGGCGGCGGGGTGCATAAGACGCCCCCCCCAAATTTCCATTTAAAAAGTAGCTTTTGAGCTCTATTTGCTGTATAAGACCAGTACCCCAAATGTGACACTTACCCACTGACTCAGTAGTCCTTTACCAACCATCCTTGATTTTTTAAAATAAGGCCAATTCACTTCAAGTAATGTCATCAAATTATACCCGCTGGTGTAGTGTAAACACTAGTGACGTCACTGAAGCGTGGTGGGAGTGTTCCCTCGTCTCGGTGGTGTGACTATTTATACAACATGTGGTTCAACAGCAACCACCGTATTCTAATTGTGGTGTTTCATTAGGATTTGAGTGAAAAAGGTTACCAGTATGTACTTACTACATACATTTATTACACAAATATATATATATATATATATATATATATATATATATATATATATATATATATATATATATATATATATATATATATATATATATATATATATATATATATATATATATATATATATATATATATATATATATATATATATATACTGAATATACTATGTACAAAAAATGAATGTTCAATGAATTATTTATGGTGCATTAGGGTACTGGTCACTTCTGATGGGCTATAAATAGCCTTCTTTATCTCCCCTACATCTCACCCTGAGCCAGACGGAAGGGTCTTGGTAAATAACATGTTTGCTTATTTTCCATTTACTTTAAATAGATTTACCGAATTATTTGTTTTATTTATTTATTTATAATATACTGTAATATATTAAACACACTGTAATTATTTTCTTTAATTTATAAACTGTTTTGCGACAAAGGAATGTTCTCCAGTAGTGTTTCATTAGGATTTGAGTGAAAAAATATTACGTACTTACACAATTGTTCCTCTTACTTTGACAACACAACATACATACAGTATATTATTTCTCAGTTTTGATCTTTTTTTTTAATTTTTGTATTTATTTATAGTTAGTTACTTAAAATAAGGCCAATTCACTTCAAGTAATGGCATCAAATATTACCAGCTGGTGTAGTGTAAACACTAGTGACGTCACTTGAGCGTCTGTAATTAACCGTCGATAGTTTCAAGAATTAATGCACTCATTTACTGAATATTCTTTGGAAAAAAATAAAATTTAAATCAATTATTTATAGGAGATAAATATTATTATGAGTAAATATACCGATACCGGTATGCATTACTGACCACCTCCACGGCTCCTCACTGGCAAATGGGGAGGGGTGTGTGATGATAGCTGTGTTTATTATAGGGGTATAAATCTCTTTTACGGTATGTTAGACAGGTTTATAATACATTTTTATTATTTTAATATACCGGTAATCTTAATTTGAATCCAGCTTGCCAAACGTAAGTTTCAGTATAAAATAATTAGTGGTAAGACCTTGTGAGTGGCTTACGATGTTTTCATCACCACTCTTGACACACTAAACCACAATATTTAAGAGGTAAGAATTTTAAACTTGGTGGTTTAGACGACCCCCTAACTTTGGGCAGATTTTTTTAATGTTCAAATTTCGTCTTATAGGCCGTGATATACGGTACAGAGTTTAGTTAAATAGCTCAGTTAACATCTGTTTATAAAAAAAATTAATACCTATAGTACTTTTTCCCAAGCAGGAAATTCTGGAATTTATATGGAATGTGATTTTCTATGGGTTCAGCTTGACATGCAAGAGAGACAAAAGTTTGATGAGATCTTTGAGCGTGTGCTAAGTGAACTGCAACCAGTTTGTCTTTCTGAGCAAGAATTCTGCATTGCCTTCTTCAACCTAAATGCTACAGGTAATGAGGTAAGTGTTGCTTTTTTCCTGTACTTCTGTGTATACAGTACTCGGTTAAATCAATTAAAAATATGAGAAAAATAGTCGGAAAAACACACTTCAACTTTTCCTGCCATGAGTACAGTGATATCCCCATTAGTCAGAAAAATTGGAGCAACGGTCTTCCCTGGATGAGTAATTTCCAGGTAACAAAACGACTCTCTCAAACATGGAAAAAATCTCACATCCCGGATTTTTTCCAGGTACGTACTAGGAAAAGTTTCAGAGAGTTTAAACTGTGCATCTCATCGTCTCATCTCCCATGGACAAACACTCTCCCATTACATTTAGACCGTGAAAATGAAGGACTAAAAGTGAATGATAAAGTAATATCAAATATTCACTTTGCAAATGACACTGTTCTTATCACAGATAGTGAAGAGGCATTACATTTATGATAGGCAATAGGCAGCTATCAAACAGGGAGGTACTACCGCCTGAGAAGGTATTGGAAGCATAATGTGTTGTCTAATGGTAGACCCTGCTGCCATATGGCATCACAAAAATTGTGACCAAGTCCCAGGTTGCTGATCTGACTTTCTGCCTCATTTACACACAATTGCAATTTTTTTTTATTATTGTATGACTATGATATGCATGTTTTTTATATACTGTACCAGTATTTGACATGAAATACTTATACTGTACATGTTAAAAATATTTATATTGTCATATTTGCTTATCGACATTTAAAAAAAATTACTGTAGTAAGAAAAAGATGATATAAATAAAATGTTTTTGTAACCTGTGATACAGAAAGCACCATCTTCAGTTGCCAGCACCCCAGGCTCTAGTGGAAGTGAAGAGAGCAGTGGGTCTGCAGGAACCTCATCTGGTGCAGGGCTTATAGGAACACCAGGGTCAGGGCATGGACGGCCATTCAATAGAGAAGTGCGGTCAATGATGGCTGCACTTTTCACCACTCTTGAGCAGCAGCTTGCTTCATTCATAAATACTTATGACCGTGCTGACTCTTAGTAAGTTAATTTATGATTCTAAAGATGCACTTTTAACCAGTATTGAACAACTTGTTCCTTATTTATAAATACTGTATATATGACCATGCTAATTCATAAAATTTAGTATACTGTATATTCTAAAGAATGAGGTAAGCCATTTGCTGCTATTGCCAAGAATCAGGGATGAACTCCTTCCTTGCTATCCTGCTTTATAGCCGGAAACGGGTTGTAAGATGGTAAAAAATGAATTTTCTAATCAGTTTCCTATTTTAATTTTAGTTTATTTTTTAAATATTGGAATACTGTATGTTTTAATGTAAGATTGCATTTCAGTTGTTGTCTGTACATATATGTACGTCTGAGTGAGCATGTACTAACTGCCGAAGACACTGGTTCCTTCCTGTGTACTACATTTGGATCATGTTTGGTGCAAGCAAAACGCAATTTCGATCGCTTCATGAATTCTCAGCTTCAGTCTATCCAAGAATGTCGTGTTGCAAGGAAGAAGTGTGGCATCATTCCATTTATTATAAATTTTGAGGTGAGGAAAGTTACATACATTTACCCGTATCTCTCAGTTGTTCTGTCCCACAATCAGGGAGTACAGAGTCCTCAAAGAAGGGTGAAATAATATCTCTTGTTGGCTGCTCATCCGGTCCAATTCTCATCTGTAGACTGTCCAATGATGCAATCTGTATCATCCAGAAGAATAGATATTTCATTTAATTTGATTTTTCATTTAGTATTTACAGGTAAAATTATGCAATTTTTTGGGCATTCTGTATTATTAAAATGATTGAATGTAAAATTTCATTAAACCCTAGGCACCATGACACTTATTATACAAACAAAAGATATATCACTTTGTTTACGAGCCTCTTGAATAACGTTTTCAAATGCATAAAGCTAAATTGCAGATCATGGTGAAATTATGGTTTAAAAGTTCCACCCTAAACCAACACAAGAAACATAGGTGTGTACATATACTTATAGGCAACTGCACTTACAAAGTAATAGTAAGAATGAATACACATGTATTTATGTGATCATGTGTGTATTCTGTATGTTGTGTACCTGTACAGTATACTGTACTAATTTTCATTTTATATTGGAAACTGAGTAACAATAAAATTTGCAGGAATTTGCAAAAACAGCAGAAAGTGTGTTCAAGAAAAGTGAACGTCGGGCAGACCTAGACAAGTGGTATGTTCGACTTGTCTTGGCAATGTTTGAGTACATACCAAGGGTAGCCAGTGAACACCAGAGAACTCCTCCAGAAGTGATAAAAATGGGTGAGTCAACTGAATCCTTTACAAGATGAACTTAAGACATAGAAACTACACATGTAAGTCACTGCAAATGTGTCTGGCAAAATAACTACCACACAGGGCTAGTTATCATACATAGAGAAGTGTCTTATCTTTTAGACTTATTCTGTACTGTATATAGGAAATTGACCCTTTATTTTATAGTATGCTATGATAGAAAAACCTAAATTAAATGTTCTATTTTATATTTTTTTTTTACTCTTATATTTTCGCCCCTTAGACCCCATTGTGGGTCGATGACCTGTGCCCAGGTGGGATATTACCAGTAAAAAAAAAAAAAACCTGTTTTGAACATCATTATTTGGATTTAGCTATACAGTATCTGGATGTCCCAATCAGTTAAACTATGGTCTTAAATCCAACTCTGTTTAATATGAGCATCAGTCTAGACTCTAGAATATAGGAAACTGTGTAGGAGAGCTACGTTATGGTTTTTATTCAACTCGTAATTTTGGGTAGATAAACTTCATTTTTTCTTTTACATGCACATATGTAATGTGCAACAAGTAAAAGAAATGACTATCATAAGGTAAAAAAATATAAAGGGAATAAACACTTCTTTGTGTGCAAAAGTTAACACGCTGAGCGGGAGAGCTGGAGGGGGGAAGCAAGGCAGTGCCCCTTCTGGGCTGAATTGATATGTCGAGTTTTGAGGCCACACGGCTGCGTCTTATGCAAATAGAGGTTGGGTTAATCTTTCATTTAGCTTTTCCTTAATGGTTTTAGGTGCATTCTGTATTTTCATGTAGATAGTATTTTATTAATGTTTTTAATGTGTTAGGTAGTAAATTACAGTAGATGGGTACTATTTTTCATTAGTTACTAAAGGTAGTTTTTTTTCATGATCAAACTTCATGGTTTTGTGGTATAATATTGTTTTTTTGTTATTGGGAACTGAACCCTATTTTTCCCATTTGTTCTGTTATTTGAGTTACGGAAATTCACTTAACGAGTGGTTTTCCAGGAGCTTAACCCATTCATTAAGTGAAGGATACCTGTTCAGCTATTGGCCCAGAGTGGTGGTGGTGTGATACCTAGGTAGCAGCATAATGCCTTATTTACTTCCACACGAGTTGCTCATGAAGATAGAAATTTAATTGCAATTTTTCCCAATTTATGAAAAATTTCAGGAATGGAACCCTTTGGTAAATCAGGAAATACCTATACAGGTACAGTAATATCTCCATTAGCCTAAATCCCTCAAACCCGGAACTCTCCGATAGCTGGAATTGAAATTTTATCAGAAAATCGTTCCCAATGCCAGAATTTTCCGGAAAATTACAGCTTTGGGAATGATTTTCCGAGGGGCACATTTTCTGGAACATTCTGAAAAATTTTTCCTGATACCCGGAAAATTCTGGGGATGAGGGATATTTTTCCGGCTTTGGGAGAGTGGTCTCGTTTCCCAGAAATCTCTCATTCCCGGAAGTGCTCTGCACCAATTGTTCCGGCTCACGGAGATATCACTGTACTTGGTAAGATTGTTCATGATACTGTACTTTGTTTTACATAGCAAAAAACAGCAGTAAGTAAGAAGGAAGAAATAGTGCTGTTTTACATTATACAATACGTACTGTGAAAATACAAATTTATATAGAGTTTAAAGTAAAATGTTGTCTTCAGGAATGTGTTAAGTTATCTCTTTTTTACCAGAGAATTATCATGTCCTGCACCAGCTGATGTTCCAACTCAAGCTTCCAGGAATGGACACACAGAAGAAGGAGGCTAAACAGCGGTATCAAGAGGCTCTCAGTGCTTACGTCACACAGTATTTTGGCAGACCCCTTGAGAAGCTCAATGTATGTTTGAAAGTTATCTTGCCAGTGTAGTACAGGTGCTCTTCTACTTATGAACATTCGACTTACAAATTTGGAGATATGAACAGCATCATTGGGGGCGGGGGGGTTACCTGACAGAGCAGGTGCTTAATGTGGATGAGACTTGATTATACTGAAGAAAATACCAGATTGAACATACATTGTCGAAAAGGAGAAGTGTCTGTCAGGTTTTAAGGCTGTACTGTAGGGTATAGCCGCACTGTATAGACCTTATCTTTTTATTTTTTACAATGTTGTATCTACACGAGTAAAGTTGGACTTATGAACAACTGGATTAACGAACTAGCCTCAGGAATGTAACTCATTCGTAAGTACAGGTAGAGGAGCACCTGTATTGTTAGACCGAGCTAGTTTTCATAAAGGTGTTAATATTTTTTAAACAAATATTTAGTTTATGAAGCAAATGTTTATCACTAGTTAATAGAAGTACTGTACTAACAGACAACTTTTCACATTGCCTGCAGCAATTTTTTGATGGTGTGACAAATAAAGTTGCCAGCGGAGTCAAGGAGTCAGAAGTTGGCTATCAATTAGCTTTCAGTAAACAGGAACTACGGAAAGTTATCAAGTGAGTTTTATATGGTGATTTTATGCAAACAATTCTGATAAAGACTAAGAGCCATCATATAAGCACCAAAGAGTATTGAAACATTTCTACACATTACTTTGTAAATACTTCTACATAGCATATTATTCTACAGTAAAACAAACACTTTTCACACCAATTTTTTTTTCTTTTTCACATAACATATTGGTCCATAGTACAGGAGTATCTATATCATGCTGAAAAGCCTCCCACTTCAGTTCTCACCAAATTGTTTTTTTTATTGTATGTACAAAAGTTTGATTTACAAAAGATTACACTTGCGAGAAATTACATTTTGTCTTATGCTTTGATTTACAAGTAAAACCCAGATTTTTTTAAACAAAATTATTTGTAGTGATGACAATTTGCTAAAATAATGCAGTTTTTTCTTCTGCCAGAGAAAAACCACTGAGAAACTGCACTAGTATTAGTATAATTAAGTGACTACTTTTTCCAATTCATTAGAGAATATCCTGGAAAAGAGGTGAAGCGAGGCTTGGACCAGTTATACAAGAAGGTAGAGAAGCATCTGTCCGAGGAAGGCAACTTACTCCAGGCATGTCCCATTATGGTTTCTTATCAGACACTCACCGTTTCAAGCTCTTATTTCAGGCAACTTTTAATATGTTCTTTTATAAAATATGTGATGTTTAAAGAATTGTTCATCCCTTTTACACAAGTATTAATTAGTCAGTATATGCATCAGTGAGGAAATACACTGGTACAGTACGTGCTCATATAAAACATTTGTGGTGTCAAGAATTTTTTTGCTGTTTACATAAGTAAATATTAAATGTTTTACATAAACAATATTTTGATGCAGAAAACAGTGCCAACATATTAGGAATTTTTTTAAAGTAATCTAAGAATTATCAAGAGTACAGAATAAATATGAGACACATAGAGCTGTGAAGAAAGAAATTACCAAAGTATGGTAAGTTAAACTTGTATGCAAATTACAAAACATTTATTTGGTCAGGGTTTTAGATTTTTTCAAGTTCATTTACTGTTCATACACTATTATACAGTATTTGTGTATCACAGAATCAGTGGATATATGTAACAATTGTCCTTAACTTTTTAAAAATTATAGTCTTAATTTTATTTTGTAGGTTGTGTGGCGTGCCATGCAAGAGGAGTTTATCCGGCAATATAAGCTGATAGAAGATCTAATACACCGCTGCTATCCAGGGGCCATGATCAATCTTGAGTTTTCAATTGATGATATTCTCAATTATTTCTCAGACATTGCACTCTCTCATTAATTGAAAGTCAAACACTACTACTTTTGAACTTGTTTATACATAAATTCACAACTTTGCCTGTTATATATTTAATGGATTTTAAGACATTGCATTGAGGAGATGTAAATACAGTGGTCCCACGGTTAACGAACACAATTCGTTCCAGAAGGTCGTTCGTTAACCGAATCCATTGTTTCAATGGGATATTGAGTAATTGGTTCCAGCTCCCCAAAAAGTACATATACAAAGTAAAAAAAAATGCATTAAAGTACACTTACTTTGAGGTGTGTATGTAGAAGGTTCCTGGTTGATGATGATGATGGGGATTAGAAGTGGGGGTGGAGGAGAAGGGAGAAAAGAAGGAAGTGGGGATGGAGGAGAAATCACCTTCAGGGACCCATGCTTGATGCAGTATTTTCACCAATAAAATTTTAAGTTCACTAAGTGTAATTCAAGATTAATTTATTTAAATCAACACTGCACTGCACTATATATTATCAGTATGTTAACTAAATTTTAGAATGACCAATAATTTCAATGAAAAATGCAAAAATATTCAAGACGCCAACAAAATAGATGATCTCCCCACTGTTTTCAAAGCCCAATTGACGCCTTGTGACCGACTCACGCATCTGATGGGAGCACAACAAACTATGTTAAATATATGTTAAAATGACTAATAATTTTAATATAAAACATGCAAAAATATTAAAGACCACAACTTAATGATATTTACTCCATTGGAAACGAATGTAAACATAGAACAGATTACTGAATTGGCAGACTAGCCCATCAGCTGATCAGCTGATGCTCACAACAAAACGTGATTTTCGTAAGGATTTCGTTTATCAAATTTTTGTTTGTTAACCGAATTGAAGATTCTCATGGAAGGTAATTCGTTAACCGAACCGTTAGTTAACTGAGGGACCACTGTATACAATTTAAAGTATAAACCTTTTTAAGCCATGGAAATGTGAATATGAAACTTCCTGTGTTGGAAATATGAATTACTTGGCATTATATTCATGCAAGTGGGTAAAATATGTAAAGAGAGACATACTGTACAGTGTAATTGTTAGCTGTGTAAAGATGAAGTTCAGTGAACATTTTCTTGAAATAAAATGGTTATGTATTTGTTTTATGCATAAGCGTACCCCTTCATATTTACAGGATAATATATAGTATTCTCATTTTTCAATGGCCAGTGGCTAAATTACCATCTACTTTGCAAAGTTGGTAGTCTATTTTTCCTGTTATTCAAAACACTTAATTTTAATTTGTTAAAGAAATAACAATCCCAGTTTTAAACTGCATTTTGATTACAGTATCCTGTATTACCTGTATATATTTGTCTCTTGTATTTATTTTATTTCTAGCCTTTTGGCTCCTGGAGGTATCCCCAACCTGAATAAAATTCAATCATACAACAAACAGTATGAAAGGATTAACTGAGATAGATTTTAAGCCTGTGGATCCTGAAAGTTCCCTAAGCTGAATAATATTGTTTAGTGGTAACCTGAATCAAATTCTAAAGTGCAACAATCAGTTTCATATGGCTAAAACCAAATGAGCAGGCTGTAAAGTAAACCCCTCTTTAAACCAGACTAAATGAGGGGAAAATAAGTCAGGATTTTCCAGGGAGTGTTTCCTAAGGCTCAAAATTAAACCAATTGCAGTATAACCATTTACAGAATACTTTTATAGCTATTTTAAAGTACCACTTTAAAGCCCATTACTACAAAGTACTGTACTGTACTGTAGTACAAAGGAAGGATTTTTTCTCACTGTCTTCTTTAATGGCATGCATGCTCCAGCACTACTAGGAACTCCCTCTCCCATGGAATCAATCTTATGATTGTCTTTCAAGCACTACAATTATTACTATTATTTACCTCTTCAACTTTCCATCTTGTAATTACTGCAAATGCTAAGGCATCTCTTGTGTACGTTTTTGCTACTACGTAATTGCAGACAAATTAATCAGATGTACAATTGGGGATTTTTCCGCCTGGTATACTTAAGTTTTGTCAATCCACCCTTGTTTTTAGGTGTGAACTCCGAAAGTATTGACTCTTGACACCAAAGTATTCATGAGGGAGAGGGGGGCCGGTGTGTGAACAGGTGGCAGGCTATGGGGGTTGAGCAGGGTGTTTGGGGTCTAAGGGAAAGGTTTAAGGAGTTACTTGTGCAGTTACAACACAGTACGTTTTAAGCAAGGATTTAAATACATAGAGCAAAACATAAATAAGCTTAGAATGTGTTACAGCACATTAGGGTGGTATTCCCAGCTTGTGCTACAGGTTCAAGCAATATACAGTGTACATAATTATTTTATTTATTTATTTTGATTATTATTGTTTTTATTATTATTTATATTTATTATTATTATTTTCTTTTATGCAGCTCTCACATAATCAAAGGGTGATAGGGGGATGGACTGAAGTCACATTATGGTGTCCTTTTATTATGGGGAAACTTTCATGACCCAATAAATAAGGGATGTATTTTATTCTACAGAGTACAGTATTTACATTAGCATCAAATTATTAACATGTAATTTGCAATAAAAAGATACCAAGGAAGTTGGCAAATTATGTTTATTATAAGAACAGGTAACATGTGAATGACAGTGATAAATCAGTCTACAGCATTTCTCCCTGCCGCAAGCATTTCCTATTGGTTATTGTTTTAATTCGGTTATGCATAGGACATACCGTAAGCTAGTAGACTACTGATGTACTGTAGTATGATATTTATTATAATGTTTTGTCAGGGAGATGTAATTTATTTTTATTCAACATAACATCCATGAAGGTTACTACTTAGCCACATGTAATTTTTTTAAAGTAACTGTGTGTGCATCTTGCCAAAACATGCTAGCAGTTGTAGGGGGCAGACCTCGCAACTCATTAGAACCTCACCCTCCCCTCTCCTTGGGCTGTGGCAGTGGAAAAAAAAATATTTAGTAAAATTCCATAACTATGACATTTAAGAATGTCTTAAAAAGTTTCATTTTGAAGATTCAACGAGCCTCATGAACATGGCAGCCAAAAGTGTTATGAGTTTGCGACAATGGTTATGCGCTCTTTTATCTTGTTTGCCATCCGCTCAAAACAATGTTGGTGCTTTATATGCTTCTTTGTTTACATATGCTCTCATAGATTGATTAATGTAGTATGGGAGTTTATTACATTATACACCTAACCTTGTGGAACTAGCCTCCTCAGGGTCAAAAATAGATGGTGTGCATCTGTCTTTATAATGATTTGAGTGATTACTGTAACGTGATGTATGCTCTCGCGAAGTAGTACTATACAGTATGTATTGAAAGAATATTCTAGTCTTCACTGATATTAAGGAGATGTAAATTTAGAAGTAGCAATAATTTCTCTCAGTCTTAGTGCACCCAAGACTTCGTTATTCCTTAGTAATGACAAAGAATTT
>NW_024756347.1:0-9400 GCF_018991925.1 Homarus americanus
CTTTGTTATACTCGATCAGGGGATTTTGTTATACACGATGAGGGGCTTTGTTATTCTTGAGGAGGGGACTTTGTTATACTCTATCAGGGGCCTTTGTTTTACTCGATGAGGGGCCTTTGCTGTACTCGATCAGGGGCCTTTGTTATACTCGATGAGGGGGCTTTGTTATACTCGATCAGGGTACTTTATTATACTCTATCAGGGGACTTTGTTATACTCGATCAGGGATCTTTGTTATACTCGATCAGTGGACTTTGCTATATTCGATGAGGGACGTTTGTTATACTCTATCAGGGGACTTTGTTATACTCGATCACGGATCTTTGTTATCCTCGTTCAGGGAGCTTTGTTCTACTCGATCAGGGGTCTTTGTTATACTTGTTCAGGGGACTTTGTTATACTCGATCAGGGACTTTTGTTATACTCCATGAGGGAGCTTTGTTATACTCGATCAGGGGGCTTTGTTATACTTGATCAGGGGTCTTTGTTATACTCGATCAGTAGACTTTGCTATACTCGATCAGGGAACTTTGTTATACTCTATCAGGGCTCTTTTTATACTCGATCAGGTATCTTTGTTATACTCGTTGATGGGGCTTTGTTATACTCGTTCAGGTGACTTTGTTATACTCGATCAGGGGACTTTGTTATTCTTGATCAGGAGACTTTCTTATACTCGATGAGGGGACTTTTTATACTCGATAGTGGTCTTTGTTATACTCGATCAGGGGACTTTAATATACTGGATCAGGGGACTTTGCTATACTCGATCAGGGGGCTTTGTTATACTCTATCAGGGGACGTTGTTATACTCGATCAGGGGACTTTGTTATACTCGATGAGGGGCCTTTGTTAAACTCGATGAGGGGCTTTGTTATACCTGATCAGGGGACGTTATTATACTCGATCAGGGGACTTTGTTATACTCGATGAGGGGCCTTTGTTATACTCGATCAGGGGACTTTTTGTTATACTCGATCAGGGACTTGTTATACTCCGATCAGGGGCCTTTTGTTATACCTCCTTGACAGTGAGCCTTTGTTATACCTGGATCAGGGGACTTGCTATATCTCCGATCAGGGACTTTTATTATACCGATCAGGGGACTTTTGTTATACCGATCAGAGTGACCTTTGTTTTTTATACTCGATCAGGGATATTATACCCGGATCAGGGGACTTTATACCTGATGAGGGCCTTTGTTATACCTGATGAGGGACTTTGTTATACTCCATGATCAGGGACTTGGTTATACTCGATGAGGCCTTTGTTATACCTGATGAGGGGACTTTGTTATACTCCGGATCAGGGACTTTGTTATACTCGATGAGGGCCTTTGTTATACTCGATCAGGGGACTTTGTTACACTCGTCCAGGGGGCTTTATTATACTTGACCAATGAACTTTGTTATACTCGATGAGGGGCCTTTGTTATACTCGATCAGGGGACTTTTTTATATTCGACCAGAGGACTTTGTTATACTCGATCAGGGGACTTTGTTATACTCGACCAGGGGACTTTTTTATATACTGATCAGGACTTTGTTATACTCTATCAGGGCACTTTGTTATACTCGATCAGGTATCTTTGTTATACTCGATGAGGGATCTTTTTATACTTGATCAGTGGACTTTGTTATACTCGATCAGGGGACTTTAATATAATCGATCAGGGGACTTTGCTATACTCGATCAGGGGGCTTTGTTATACTCTATCAGGGGACGTTGTTATACTCGATCATGGGAATTTGATATACTCGATCAGGGGACTTTTATACTCGATCAGGGGCCTTTGTTTTACTCGATAAGGGGCCTTTCTTATACTCGATCAGGGGACTTTGTTATACTCGATCAGGGGCCTCGGTGATACCTGATCAGGGGCCTTGTTATACCTTTCCGGATCAGGCCTTTGTTATACTCGATCAGGGCTGGCTATACCTGCTGATCAGGGGGCTTGCTATACCCGGATTAGGGGCTTTGTTATACTCGATGAGGGGGGGCCTTTTGGTTATACTCGATCAGGACATTTCGTTATACTCGATCAGGGGCCTTTGTTATACTCGATCAGGGGACTTTGTTATACTCAATCAGGGGACTTTGTTATACTCGATTAGGGGCCTTTGTTATACTCGATCGGTGACTTTGTTATACTCGATCAGGGACTTTCTTATACTCGATCAGGGGCCTTAGTTATACTCGATCAGGGGACGTTATTATACTCGATTAGGAGACATTCTTTTACTCGATCAGGGGACTTTGCTATACTCGATGAGGGGCCTTTGTTATACTCGATGAGGGGACTTTGTTATACTCGATCAGGGGCCTTTGTTATACTCGATTAGGGGACTTTGTTATACTCAATCAGGGGACTTTGTTATACGTGATAAGGGGACTTTGTTATACTCGATGAGGGGGCTTTGTTATACTTGATGAGGGGACTTTGTTATACTCGATCAGGGGACTTTGTTTTGCTCGATCAAGTGGCTTTGTTATACTCGATGAGGGGCCTTTGTTTTACTCTACTAGGGGACTTTGTTATATTCGACCAGGGGCCTTTGTTGTACTCGATCAGGGGCCTTTGTTGTACGTGATCAGGGGCGTGTGTTATACTCAATAAGGGGCCTTTGTTATAATCGATTAGGGGACTTTGTTATACTCGATGAGGGGGCTTTGTTATACTCGATGAGGGGGGTTTGTTATACTCGATCAGGGGACTTTGTTATACTCGACCAGGGGCCTTTGTTGTTCTCGATCAGGGGCGTGTGTTATACTCAATCAGGGGCCTTTGTTATACTCGAACAGGAGCCTTTGTTATACTCGTTGAGGGGGCTTTGTTATACTCGATGAGGGGGCTTTGTTATACTCGATGAGGGGGCTTTGTTTTACTCGATCAGGGGACTTTGTTATACTCGATAAGGGACTGTTACCTCGATCAGGGGACGTTATTATACTCGATCAGGGGACGTTATTATACTCGATCAGGGGACTTTGTTATACTCGATGAGGAGCCTTTGTTATACTCTATCAGGGGACTTTCTTGTACTCGATCAGGGGGCTTTGTTGTACTCGATAAGGGGCCATTGTTATACTCTATCAGAGGACTTTGTTATACTCGATAAGGGGACATTGTTATACTCGATGAGGGGGCTTTGTTATGCTTGATCAGGGGACTTTGTTATACTCGATCAGGGGACTTTGTTATACTCGATCAGGGGACTTTGTTATACTCGATCAGGGGACTTTGTTTTTCTCGATCAGGGATCTTTGTTATACTCGATCAGTGGACTTTGCTATTTTCGATCAGGGAAGTTTGTTATACTCTATCAGGGGACTTTGTTATACTCGATCAGGGATCTTTGTTATCCTCGTTCAGGGGGTTTTGTTATACTCGGTCAGGTGACTTTGTTATACTCGATGAGGGGCTTTGTTATGCTCTATCAGGGGACTTTGTTATACTCTATCAGGGCACTTTGTTATACTCGATCAGGGATCTTTGTTATACTCGTTCAGGGGGCTTTGTTATACTCGGTCAGGTGACTTTGTTATACTCGATGAGGGGCTTTGTTATACTCTATCAGGGGACTTTGTTATTCTCGATCAGGAATCTTTGTTATACTCGTTCAGGGGGCTTTGTTATACTCGATTAGGGAACTTTGTTAAACTCGATTAAGGGGCTTTGTTATATTTGATCAGGGGACTTTGTTTTACTCGATCAGGGGACTTTGTTATACTCTATCAGGGCACTTTTTATACTCGATCAGGTATCTTTGTTATACTCGTTCAGGGGGCTTTGTTATACTCGTTCAGGTGAGTTTGTTATACTCGATCAGGAGACTTTGTTATTCTCGATTAGGAGACTTTCTTATACTCGATGAGGGGACTTTTTATACTCGATAGTGGTCTTTGTTATACTCGATCAGGGGACTTTAATATACTCGATCAGGGGACTTTGCTCTACTCGATCAGTGGGCTTTGTTATACTCGATCAGGGGACTTTGTTATACTCTATCAGGGCACTTTGTTATACTCGATCAGGTATCTTTGTTATACTCGTTCAGGTGGCTTTGCTATATTCGTTCAGGTGACTTTGTTATACTCGATCAGGGGACTTTGTTATTCTCGATCAGGAGACTTTCTTATACTCGATGAGGGATCTTTTTATACTTGATCAGTGGACTTTGTTATACTCGATCAGGGGACTTTAACATTCTCGATCAGGGGACTTTGCTATACTCGATCAGGGGGCTTTGTTATACTCTATCAGGGACGTTGTTATACTCGATCAGGGGACTTTGATATACTCGATTAAGGGACTTTGTTATACTCGATCAGGGGTCTTTGTTTTACTCGATAAGGGGCCTTTGTTATACGCGATCAGGGACTTTGTTATACTCGATCAGGGCCTTTGGTATACTCGATCCAGAGACATACATTTTCTCGATCAGGGCCTTTGTTATACTCGATCAAGGGGCTTTGTTATAATCGATCAGGGGCTTTGTTAAACTCGATTTGCAGAACTGTTATACTCGGTAGGGCCTTTGTTATACTCGATCAGGGTACTTTGTTATATACTCGATCAGGGGCGCTGGCTATATACTCGATCAAGGGAACTGTTATATGCTCAATCAGGGAGACTTTGTTATACTCGATTAGGGGCCTTTGTTATACTCGATCGAGAACTTGGCTACTCGATCGAGGTTTCTTATACTCGATCAGGGGCCTTTGTTATACTCGATCAGGGGACGTTATTATACTCGATCAGGGGACTTTGTTATACTCGATGAGGGGCCTTTGTTATACTCGATCAGGAGACTTTGTTACACTCGATCAGGGGTCTTTTTTGTACTCGATCAGGGGAATTTGTTATACTCGATCAGGTGACGTTATTATACTCGATAAGGGGACTTTCTTATACTCGATGAGGGGCCTTTGTTATACTCGATCAGGGGACTTTGTTTTACTCGATCAGGGGACTTTGTTGTACTCGATCAGGGGGCTTTGTTTTACTCGATGAGGGGCCTTGTTATACTCGATAAGGGGCCATTGTTATACTCGATCAGGGGACTTTGTTATACTCGATGAGGGGCCTTTGTTATGTTTGATCAGGGGACTTTGTTATACTCGATCAGGGGACTTTGTTATGCTCTACAAGGGGCTTTGTTATACTGGATCAGTGGACTTTGTTATACTCGATCTGGGGACTTTGTTGTACTCGATGAGGGGCCTTGTTATACTCGATAAGGGGCCATTGTTATACTCGATCAGGGGACTTTGTTATACTCGATGAGGGGCCTTTGTTATGTTTGATCAGGGGACTTTGTTATACTCGATCAGGGGATTTGTTATGCTCGATCAAGGGGCTTTGTTATACTCGATCAGTGGACTTTGTTATACTCGATCAGGAGACTTTGTTATACTCGATCAGGGGCCTTTGTTTTACTCGATGAGGGGCCTTTGCTGTACTCGATCAGGGGCCTTTGTTATACTCGATGAGGGGGCTTTGTTATACTCGATCAGGGGAGTTTATTATACTCTATCAGGGGACTTTGTTATACTCGATCAGGGATCTTTATTATCCTCGTTCAGGGAGCTTTGTTCTACTCGATCAGGGGTCTTTGTTATACCTGATCAGGGGACTTTGTTATACTCGATCAGGGGGCTTTGTTTTACTCGATGAGGGGCCTTGTTATACTCGATAAGGGGCCATTGTTATACTCGATCAGGGGACTTTGTTATACTCGATGAGGGGCCTTTGTTATGTTTGATCAGGGGACTTTTTTATACTCGATCAGGGGACTTTGTTATGCTCGATCAAGGGGCTTTGTTATACTCGATCAGTGGACTTTGTTATACTTGATCAGGGGACTTTGTTATACTCGATGAGGGGCCTTTGTTTTACTCTATCAGATGACTTTGTTATACTGGATCTAGGGACTTTGTTATACTCGATCAGGGTTCTTTGTTATTCTTGATCAGGGGACTTTGTTATACTCGACTAGGGGCCTTTGTTTTACTCAATCAGGGAACTTTGTTATACTCGATGAGGAGCCTTTGTTACACTCGATCAGGGGACTTTGTTATACTCGATAAGGGGCCTTTGTTATACTCAATGAGGGGATTTTGTTATACTCGATCAGGGGACTTTGTTGTACTTGATGAGGGGCCTTTGTTATACTCGATGAGGGGGCTTTGTTATACTTGATCAGGGGTCTTTGTTATACTCGATCAGTGGACTTTGTTATGCTAGATCAAGGGGCTTTGTTATACTCGATCAGGGGACTTTAATATACTCGATAAGGGGCCATTGTTATACTCGATCAGGGGAGTTTGTTATACTCGATGAGGGGCCTTTGTTATGTTTGATCAGGGGACTTTGTTATACTCGATCAGGGGACTTTGTTATGCTAGATCAAGGGGCTTTGTTATACTCGATCAGTGGACTTTGTTATACTCAATCAGGGGACTTTGTTATAATCGATGAGGGGCCTTTGTTTTACTCTATCAGATGACTTTGTTATACTGGATCTAGGGACTTTGTTATACTCGATCAGGGTTCTTTGTTATTCTTGATGAGGAGACTTTGTTATACTCGACTAGGGGCCTTTGTTTTACTCAATCAGGGGACTTTGTTATACTCGATGAGGGCCTTTGTTATACTCGATCGGGGGACTTTGTTATACTCGATCAGGGGACTTTGTTATCCTCGATGAGGAGCCTTTGTTACACTCGATCAGGGGACTTTTTTATACTCGATAAGGGGCCTTTGTTATACTCAATCAGGGGACTTTGTTATACTCGATCAGGGGACTTTGTTGTACTTGATGAGATCCTTTGTTATACTCGATTAGGGGGCTTTGTTATACTCGATGAGGGCGCTTTGTTATACTTGATCAGGGGTCTTTGTTATATACGATCAGTGGACTTTGTTATACTCGATCAGGGGACTTTGTTGTACTTGATGAGGGGCCTTTGTTATACTCGATTAGGGGGCTTTGTTATACTCGATCAGGGGGCTTTGTTATACTAGATCAGGGGTCTTTGTTATACTCGATCAGTGGACTTTGTTATACTCGGTCAGGGGACTTTAATATACTCGATCAGTGGACTTTGCAATACTCGATGAGGGGGCTTTGTTATGTTTGATCAGGGGACTTTGTTATACTCGATCAGGGGACTTTGTTGTACTTGATGAGGGGCCTTAGTTATACTCGATTAGGGGGCTTTGTTATACTCGATGAGGGGGCTTTGTTATACTTGATCAGAGGTCTTTGTTATACTCGATTAGTGGACTTTGTTATACTCGATCAGGGGACTTTAATATACTCGATCATTGGACTTTGCAATACTCGATGAGGGGGCTTTGTTATGTTTGATCAGGGGACTTTGTTATACTCGATCAGGGGGCTTTGTTATACTCGATCAGGGGCCTTTATTGCGCAGTCAGGGTCTTGTTGCTCTCGATCAGTGGACTTTTATTGCTCTCGATCAGGGGACTTTAATATACTCGATCATTGGACTTTGCAATACTCGATGAGGGGGCTTTGTTATGTTTGATCAGGGGACTTTGTTATAGTCGATCAGGGGACTTTGTTATACTCGATCAGGGTGCTTTGTTATACTCGATGAGGAGCCTTTGTTACACTCGATCAGGGGACTTTGTTATACTCGATAAGGCGCCTTTGTTATACTCGATCAGGGGACTTTGTTATACTTGATCAGGGGACTTTGTTATACTCGATCAGGGGATTTTGTTATACACGATGAGGGGCTTTGTTATTCTTGTGGAGGGGACTTTGTTATACTCGATCAGGGGCCTTTGTTTTACTCGATGAGGGGCTTTTGCTGTACTCGATCAGGGGCCTTTGTTATACTCGATGAGGGGGCTTTGTTATACTCGATCAGGGGACTTTATTATACTCTATCATGGGACTTTGTTATACTCGATCAGGGATCTTTGTTATACTCGATCAGTGGACTTTGCTATATTCGATGAGGGACGTTTGTTATACTCTATCAGGGGACTTTGTTATACTCGATCACGGATCTTTGTTATCCTCGTTCAGGGAGCTTTGTTCTACTCGATCAGGGGTCTTTGTTATACTTGATCAGGGGACTTTCTTATGCTCGATCAGGGGCTTTTGTTATACTCGATGAGGGACCTTGTTATACTCGATCAGGGGGCTTTGTTATACTTGATCAGGGGTCTTTGTTATACTCGATCAGTGGACTTTGTTATACTCGATCAGGGGACTTTAAAATACTCGATCATTGGACTTTGCTATACTCGATCAGGGAACTTTGTTATACTCTATCAGGGCCCTTTTTATACTCGATCAGGTATCTTTGTTATACTCGTTGAGGGGGCTTTGTTATACTCGTTCAGGTGACTTTGTTATACTCGATCAGGGGACTTTGTTATTCTTGATCAGGAGACTTTCTTATACTCGATGAGGGGACTTTTTATACTCGATAGTGGTCTTTGTTATACTCGATCAGGGGACTTTAATATACTCGATCAGGGGACTTTGCTCTACTCGATCAGCGGGCTTTGTTATACTCTATCAGGGGACGTTGTTATACTCGATCAGGGGACTTTGTTATACTCGATGAGGGGCCTTTGTTAAACTCGATGAGGGGACTTTGTTATACTCGATGAGGGGACGTTATTATACTCGATGAGGGGACTTTGTTATACTCGATGAGGGGCCTTTCTTATACTCGATGAGGGGACTTTGTTATACTCGATCAGGGGACTTTGTTATACTCGATGAGGGGCCTTTGTTATACTCGATCAGGGGACTTTGTTACACTCGATCAGGGGACTTTGTTACACTCGATCATGGGATTTTCTTATACTCGATCAGGGGACTTTATTATACTGGATCAGGGGACGTTATTATAC
The DNA here is from genome assembly GCF_018991925.1 of Homarus americanus. Classification (NCBI taxonomy): domain Eukaryota; kingdom Metazoa; phylum Arthropoda; class Malacostraca; order Decapoda; family Nephropidae; genus Homarus; species Homarus americanus. The sequence continues at coordinate 8,903 of NW_024756347.1, forward strand.
TCGATCAGGGGACTTTGTTATACTCGATCAGGGGGCTTTGTTATTCTCGATCACTGGGCTTTGTTATACGCGATCAGGGGACTTTGTTATACTCTATCAGGGCACTTTGTTATACTCGATCAGGTATCTTTTTATACTCGTTCAGGGGGCTTAGTTATACTCGTTCAGGGGGCTTTGTTATATTCGTTCAGGTGACTTTGTTATGCTCGATCAGGGGACTTTGTTATTCTCGATCAGGAGACTTTCTTATACTCGATGAGGGATCTTTTTATACTTGATCAGTGGACTTTGTTATACTCGATCAGGGGACTTTAACATACTCGATCATGGGACTTTGCTATACTCGATCAGGAGGCTTTGTTATACTCTATCAGGGGATGTTGTTATACTCGATCAGGGGACTTTGATATACTCGATCAGGGGACTTTGTTATACTCGATCAGGGGTCTTTGTTTTACTCGATAAGGGGCCTTTGTTATACTCGATCAGGGGACTTTG